>NW_016916911.1:408144-413250 GCF_001483705.2 Eufriesea mexicana | reverse complement strand
CCGTAGGATTTGGGTGGAGGGATGGTTAGAAACGGGGGTCGTGCTCGGCGAGCCACGGGAAATGGTAAAAGTTAACGGGTGATCCGGGCTTGTCGGTGATCCAAAATATTTTTCTTTCAACGAGCCGTGTCACGGTGCGTCCGTTCACAACGCCGACAAAATTAGAGTCGCTCCGTCAAGTTATTTTAATGAGAATTCTGCTTCTCTCGTCGTGTCAAGATCGCGCGATTCAGGCGAGTCCTCGTGTATAGCAGTGTTGTATAGTGTACCGGGTGTTTCGTGATGCTGGATCGGGTTATAGTTGTGGGACAAGTGGGAAGATATGGAAAAGAATTTGTGACGAAGTTAAATGATAATGATCGATGTTTGTTGTACGCGAGCGTGTGTATATGTGTGTGCGTGTAAGTGAGGTACTTGTATATATGTGTGCGTGTAAGTGAGGTACTTGTATATATGTGTGCGTGTAAGTGAGGTACTTGTATATATGTGTGTGTGTAAGTGAGGTACTTGTATATATATGTGTGTGTGTGTGGTAAGTGAGGTACTTGTATATATGTGTGTGCGTAAGTGAAGTACTTGTATATGTGTATATGTGTGTGTGTGTGCAAAGTGAGATGTACATGTATAGGTTTATTATATATATTTTATAATTTGGTTTATGTTAGCAGTGGAACTACCGACTTGTAATGTGCGCTTAAATATAATATAATAGTTAATAATAGTAATTAGAATGATATAGGGTATATAAATATATATACGTAATTATGTTTCTATTTGAGGGTAATCAATGTTACCATTTTCACGAGTGAAATTTGTGCCAATTTTGGGCGAACAGTGTGACACAGGTTTAAGGACTTGTTGGAGATACGTGGAGTGGTGGCGCTAGTGAGTTAAGTGGAAAACCGCTTTAAGGCCTCTTTACTCGTAAAAAAGTTAAGGTTGACTATGTTTTTGAATAGAATAGTGTATTTTTCGGAGTACCAACAGATATATCTTTTTATTCTGCATGATATTGGGATAAAATAAAATTATATTGGACTGCTGAATCATTTTATGGAATTAATTATTTTAGAATGCGAATGGTTCGTTTATGACAATCAGGATTGAGAATTTCAGCGGTAAAATTTAAAAAATTCGAAACAGTTTATAGAATTAATTATTTTAAAATGCAAATGGCTGGTGTGTAATAATCAAGATTGGGAGTTTTGGCGGTAAAATTTGAAAAATTCGAAGCATTCGAAGGAGTTAATCGCTTTATAATGCGAGTGGCTCATTTGTAATAATCATCATCGAGAGTTTCGGCGGTAAAATTTGAAAAATTCGAAGCACTCGAAGGAGTTAATCGCTTTATAATGCGAGTGGCTCATTTATAATAATCACGATTAAGAGTTTCGGCGGTAAAATTTGAAAAATTCGAAGCACTCGAAGGAGTTAATGACTTTATAATACGAGTGGCTCGTTTATAATAATCATGATCGAGAAATATTCGACAGAGGAATGAGATCGATTCTTATCAGTCGCGCGTGTCTTTTCCCTGAGGTCGCAACGACTCGTACGTGTTATCTAATATCGGGAGCACACTGCATAAACAAAACACACAAACAAAACAAGCTGTATTTCGGAAGGAGCGATTAAAGTCGCGCGTTTCGTATCGCAGAAAAACCAGCGAATTCCGTTAAAATCTCGGGAAGTTCTCGAGCTGTTATCATCGAGATAAAACGTGTTCCTCTGACTATACTGTTGCGAAACGAGGCGTTAGAAATAATAAGTTCCCGATAATAAATGACGGAAGTGGTCCTTTTCTAGAGAATATTTAATAACACAATTTCGTTGAAATACGATTTACTTAAAAACGATAAAAATTTTCAGAAGCCACAATTTTGTAAAGAATTCTTCACAATTCGATGTTATTTGGGATATATTAAAAAATAGAATGGAATTGAATGGTAAAAGATTCTTTTTGAAAACGATGAAGATTTTTGGAAATTATCCTTTAAGAAATAGTAAAGGCTTCACGATTAGACGTCAATTGGATTTATTCGAAAATAAGATGCAATTAAATGGTACAAAAATAATGAAAATTTTTAGAAGCCACAATTTTGTAGAAAATTTTTGACCATTCAGTGTTATTTGGGTTTATATTAAAAAATAGAATGAAATTGAATGGTAAAAGATTCTTTGTGGGGACATTGAAGATTTTTGGAAATTATCCTTTAAGAAATAGTAAATACTTCACGATTAGACGTCACTTGGATTTATTCGAAAATAAGATGCAATTAAATGGTACAAAAATAATGCAAATTTTTAGAAGCCACAATTTTGTAGAAAATTTTTGACCATTCAGTGTTATTTTGGTTTATATTAAAAAATAGAATGAAATTGAATGGTAAAAGATTCTTTTTGAAAACGATGAAGATTTTTGGAAATTATCCTTTAAGAAATAGTAAATGCTTCACGATTAGACGTCACTTGGATTTATTCGAAAATAAGATGCAATTAAATGGCACAAAAATGATGAAAATTGTTAGAAGCCACAATTTTGTAAAGAATTCTTCGCAATTCGATGTTATTTGGGTTTCTATTAAAAAATAGAATGGAATTGAATGGTAAAAGGTTCTTTCTGGAAACTATCCTTTAATAGTAAATGCTTCACTTACATTTACATTTACACGAAAAGAGAATAGAACTAAATGGTAATTATCAATAATTACGCCAAATAATTCTTCTCTAACCGAAGCCTGATAATTCGATGTTATTCAGATTTACTCGATAACGAGCAGTAATTGTGAAAAATTATTTCAACTATGACTCTAATTGCCCATATGATTAATTATAATCCATCATCCTGCTCTTTCTCTTGTACTTATTTCTAACATAAATCGCGCGAAACGAACAATTGACGATTTGTTATTCGACTTCCTCAAAAATGTGACAAAATTGTATAATAAACGAAAAATGTCAGATTGCTTGCTGAGAAATAATGCAAAGGTTCACGAC
The DNA here is from genome assembly GCF_001483705.2 of Eufriesea mexicana. Classification (NCBI taxonomy): domain Eukaryota; kingdom Metazoa; phylum Arthropoda; class Insecta; order Hymenoptera; family Apidae; genus Eufriesea; species Eufriesea mexicana. The sequence goes on along the minus strand of NW_016916911.1, from coordinate 410,253 downwards.
ACGTTTCCGTGAAACGAAATCTCTTTAACGCGTAGAGGTTCACGGTGAAAACGTTGTTCCTTTCGCCGTGGAACTCCAGACAGCCCTCGCGAATCGGTGAGAACGTTTCGAAAATTTCGCAACTATCCTCGATACGCTTGGTATCCTAAAACGTGCGAATTCTATATTTCCCTCGATCTAGAGGGAAAAGTTGTAAGGTTCGCAGTATTGTTCGAGTCGGTGGAAAAGCGAGTCCCTTTCCATTCCTATTGCTCGCGTACCTGCATCTTTCCACCTGCTTTTTCCCTCACTTTCCATACCGAGATCTACGTCGTGGAAAATGAAACGAAGAATTTTTGAATCCGAGCGTGGAATTTTTCATCCAGTCGCGCGATATCTAGGGTTATCTAATGAAACACAATGGTTGATCGCAGATTTTTTGGCTTGAAATATCGAATCCATGGGAAAAATTGAAGATAAAGATAAAGATAGTAAAATAAAGAAAAAGAGATTAAACAAAAATAATAAAATAAAGGTGACAATAATGATAGGAAAATGGTAGGATGAAAATAAAAATTTCCAAAAATGAATTCTCGATTAATTATAACAATTAGTTATCAGAATAAGAATAGTAAAATGAAGATACAAATAGGAAAATAAAAATAGTAAACTAAAGGTGACAATAACGACAGAAAAATGGTAAAACGAAAATAAAAATTTCTAAATATTAATCCTACATTAATTATGATAATTAATTATGAGAATAAAGATAGTAAAATAAAGATAAAAATAATAAAACAAATGTGACAGTGACAGGAAAAATGGTAGAATGCAAATAAAGATTTCTAAAAATGAACCCTCGATTACTTATAATAATTAGTTATAAAAATAAAAATTTCCAAAAATTAGTCCTCCATTAATTATAATAATTAATTATAAGAATAAAAATAGTAAAACAAATGTAATACAATAAAGGCAACACTAACGATGGAAAAATGGTAAAACACAAATAAAAATTTCCAAAAATAAATCCTCCATTAACTATAATAATTAGTTACAAGAATAAAAATCGTGAAATAAAGCTAAAGATAATAAAACAAATGTGACAATAATAGAAAAATGACAGAATGCAAATAAAAATTTCCAAAAATGAATCCTCGGTTTAGGTTAGGTTAGGTTAGTTTTAAACTAAAGTTGACAATAACGATAGAAAAATGGTAAAACAGAAATAAAAATTTCCAAAAATAAATCCTCCATTAACTATAATAATTAGTTACAAGAATAAAAATCGTGAAATAAAGCTAAAAATAATAAAAACAAATGTGACAATAATAGAAAAATGGTAGAATGCAAATAAAAATTTCCAAAACTGAATCCTCGGTTTAGGTTAGGTTAGGTTAGGTTGCCATCGTTCACTCGCGTATCACGCAAGATCGAAAGAAGAATATCGAACAGGGAGGTGAAAATAAATTCAGGTGAATGGCGAGTGCCTATGCAGATATTGAGAAAAATAGGAGAAATGGAACGATGACCGCGGATGTTGGACGAGGGAAGAGGGAACGAATGGTGCGGGGCGACAGGGAGATAACAAATAGGAGGGACAATAAGGAAATGAAGAAGCGCACTGGCACGGTCGTTTTCCAGGATGTTGCAGCTTTTTGTCACGACTGACAGGGAACGCGCGCCCCATGCAGCGAAAACGTTACGACAGATGTTTGCCGGCCTCTGTTCAACTTCCCTTCGAGCGAGCGGAGGAGCTGGTCGTCGGAAGCTGTTTTGACTTCGCATGCAAAGTAGCGGCCGCGCACACGGACCCCGCGGAACCTTGCTAACGCGGGAATTAATCGTTATATAGTACCTTAATACGCTCGTAAATCTCGAGTAACGAATCGGCCATAAATCCAGCGTCGCTATAAATTCCTATCGCGACGACAGCTCTGCCGGATTATTAAATTTTAATTTTCCGCTCTACTCCTTTCTCGCGATAAATAAGAGTCTGCGATTCCCGTGGCTGGGTCTCGCCATAAAGACAGACGATCGGTGGACTACCTTGCTTCTTGCTAGCCTTCTTTCTTCTTACATCTTATTTCTTATTTATTCCTTCATTTTTTTTTTTTTTTTCTTTTTTTT
>NW_016916911.1:345816-407624 GCF_001483705.2 Eufriesea mexicana | reverse complement strand
TTCCTTCATTTTTTTTTTTTTTTTTTTTTTTTTGGAAAGGTTAATATTCGTGAGGGTTATCTTTTTCCTATGTAAAATAACAAATTCGATGCTTTAGTGTGTAAGTTAGGTGGCAATGAAGATTGAAAGAGACTATTTTAGTTATTGCCAGCCTTCTCCGTTCTTCATTATTATTTATTATTTATTTATTCCTTTATTTATTTATTTTTTCTTTGGAGAGGTTAATATTCGCGGGGGTTATCCTTTTCCTATGTGAAATAAAAAATTCGATGCTTTAGTGTGTAATTTAGGTGGTATTGAAGATCGAAGGAGACTATTTTAGTTATTGCCAGCCTTCTCCGTTCTTCATTATTATTTATTATTTATTTATTCCTTTATTTATTTTCTTTTTTTTTTTGGAGAGGTTAATATTCGCGGGGGTTATCCTTTTCCTATGTGAAATAAAAAATTCGATGCTTTAGTGTGTAATTTAGGTGGCATTGAAGATCGAAGGAGACTATTTTAGTTATTGCCAGCCTTCTCCGTTCTTCATTGCTAATTATTATTTATTCATTCCTTTCTTTTTCTTTTTTCTTTTTTTGGAGAGGTTAACCCTTTGCACTCGAGAGGTGCGATTCAGTCACCATTTCATAAAATTTGGAAAATCGATATTAATTAACAATGTGCGAGATATCGAAATCAAATAATTCTACAATTCTGTTATTATATAATTCTTTAGTTACTGCTTAAAAAAGTATCGTCAGTTTTTTAGTAGAGAATCTTCGAATTTCTACTCTTCTCTAGCCTAAAAATCGTCGAGTGTAAAGAGTTAATATTCGTGGTGGTTATATTTTTCGTACGTAAACTAGAAAATTCGATGATTTAGTGTGTAATTTAGGTGGTATTGTGGATGGAAGGAAACTATTTTGGTTGTTGCCAGCCTTCTCCATTCTCCAATGCAATTTATTCATTAATTATTTTTTTTGTGGGAAAGTTAATATTCACGAGGGTTCTCTAATGTTATTTATTATTTATTAATTACTTTTTTTTAGAGAGAAGGGGGTTAATATTCGTGGGGGTTATCTTTTTCGTACGTGAAATAGAAAATTCGAAGATTTAACGTGTAATTTGGATGGTATTGAAGATCAATGTAGATGATGAATGGAGTGCATGGATTTTCTAAAAAAGATAGGGAATTCGATGAATTCGGGAGGAATGATCGATGGAAGTTTCTTAATTTTTGTAAATTTAAATGAAGAATAAATGTAATTCTACGTCTTCCATTTATTCTCCATTTAAATCTCCAAAAATGAAGAAAATTCCTCGATTTAATAAATATATATTAATTTTTATTGATAGAATAGAATTTTTATTTAAATTTTAATTTTTATTATTATAATATATATATTAATTTTTCTTACTGATAGATATTTTGTCTGTGGTCTGCAGGCCTATATTATATACGTACATAATATACATTTGTAATTCTACGTGTTACATTTATTCCCCATTTAAATCTCCAAAAACGAAGAAAATTCCTCGATTTAATAAATATATATTAATTTTTATTGATAGAATAGAATTTTGATTTAAATTCCATATATGTATTTTAATATACACATATAATATACATTTGTAATTCTACGTGTTACATTTATTCCCCATTTAAATCTCCAAAAGTGAAGAAAATTCCTCGATTTAATAAATATATATTAATTTTTATCGATAGAATAGAATTTTGATTTAAATTCCATATATGTCTTTTAATATACACATATAATATACATTTGTAATTCTACGTGTTACATTTATTCCCCATTTAAATCTCCAAAAGTGAAGAAAATTCCTCGATTTAATAAATATATATTAATTTTTATCGATAGAATAGAATTTTGATTTAAATTCCATATATGTCTTTTAATATACACATATAATATACATTTGTAATTCTACGTGTTACATTTATTCCCCATTTAAATCTCCAAAAGTGAAGAAAATTCCTCGATTTAATAAATATATATTAATTTTTATCGATAGAATAGAATTTTGATTTAAATTCCATATATGTCTTTTAATATACACATATAATATACATTTGTAATTCTACGTGTTACATTTATTCCCCATTTAAATCTCCAAAAGTGAAGAAAATTCCTCGATTTAATAAATATATATTAATTTTTATCGATAGAATAGAATTTTGATTTAAATTCCATATATGTATTTTAATATACACATATAATATACATTTGTAATTCTACGTGTTACATTTATTCCCCATTTAAATCTCCAAAAATGAAGAAAATTCCTCGATTTAATAAATATATATTAATTTTTATCGATAGAATAGAATTTTGATTTAAATTCCATATATGTATTTTAATATACACATATAATATACATTTGTAATTCTACGTGTTACATTTATTCCCCATTTAAATCTCCAAAAACGAAGAAAATTCCTCGATCCTAATCATTATTATCCATCGCACCAACGAATCGCGTTACTATAATCAATCTCGCCATATTCCTTTACCAACATTCCTTTTTCTTTCTCCCCTGCCCCTTTGTTTCTTTATTTAAGAAGGGGTTAATATTCTCGGAAATAATAAAAATTCTTTAACGAGATAGGAAATTCGATGTCCGGATTAACCAAGACCGCCGGTAATTAGTAAACGATGAGGGCGTTTCGAAAGAGGGCAAACGGAGAGAGATCGAGCGGAATAGAGGTGAGAGAAAGAAAGACAGAGAGACAGAGAGAAAGAGAGAAAGAGAGAGAGAGAGAAAGGAAGGAGCGAGAGCAACACCGGATATCCTTCAGACTGCGCCCACGCAACGTGCACGCACGCACTCACGCACGCATGCACGCGTGCATACACACATACACACACACACACACTGGTATATTCAAGATGCACCAGAGGCATCTCTCCGCGATTCAGTGCTGGCATATTTTTAAGCGTCGCCCGGCGAACCCGCTGCATCCGATTATTTATTCCCCCTGCGGTGGCATTCCCACTCGATTATCTCCGATCTTTGCCCACGGCAGTGTCGAACAACACTTTCGAAATTGATTACGAAAGGAAATAGCCTGAAAATACGACGGGCACTCCGGCGCGGGGCCCCGGGACGACTCGCCGAGCCAGCACCGGTCACACAGACAGATGCATCCGGTTTTCCCTGAAACCTACACGCGATACTTCGGCCTAAAAACTCGGTAAACTTTCCTTTTCCCGATTCGACGAAATCCACAGCCTTCTATAGCGCCTCTCCGAGATACCTCGCCTCCAAATCCGAAAACCCATTTCGGATCTAACCATTCACCATCTACCGAGTTCCGTCCTGAGATCCTCGGGATCCATTTTAAATCGATACGAGCCTGAATTAGAAATGGGTACTTCGTTTCGAAATTACGTAGTTATCGTATAGTACCTAATTATGGTATCGTATAGATGCTATTACAACGGGTCCAGCCGAAATTGAGTCAAAAACGTGGAATATATAAAGTATATGAGTATATTATTTTTATATGAAGTATATAAATATACGAGTACTTTTGTACTCTAAATTTCACGACGAAATTTATTATAATAATATAATCCTATTTTTCTAAGCAATGGAAACTTGGAAACGCAAAATGGAAACATTGCGGTACTATTGAGGATTGAAGTAAAAGGATGAAAAATCACTATATAGGTATAGTCAGCTTTCTAAGTGTTTGGGAAGGTGAAGATCAGGATGCAATGGAGTATTAAAGACACAGGATGGAGATTTCGATGAACGCATAGGACAGTGTTTACTTTTAACACTGACAACATACCACAGGCCGAATGAGAATCATTAAATTTGTATTAAAAATTTTTAATAAAAATTGAAAAATTCTGTATTCAGCGTTTTGGGTCTTTTGATCTCCTAAGTGTGAATTTTTCGATATTTCTTCTGATTTTACTTCTGTATAAGTTTTTCTTCCTTCAACTGTCTATCTATAGTTCCTTTGACTTCTCGCGGTAGGTCTAGTGATAAATTTCTAGTGACTTTGGATGTATCGTAGCAATCGCGGACTAAGGAACTCGGAAAATACTTAGGTAACGCAATTTTCAAGATTTCCAGAATATTTTAAACGTGGAAAACGAAGGACAAGGATCTGCATGCAGGGAAACTTTCGTGGTTGGTCTAGTGATAAATATCTAGTGACTTTGAATATATCGCGGCAATTTGGAACTAAAGAACTCGAAAAATATTTAGGTGACACAATTTTAAAAATTTCCAGAGTATTTTAAACGTGGAAAACGAAGGATAAGGACCTCGATGCAGGAAAAAATTCTTGAAAAATTCTTGAAGACCTTTGGATAATGAAGCACAGTTCTTCGAGTCTCTAGTGACTCTGAGTGTTAGATAGACAAAGAATTTATGGAATACGTACTCGGATGGATCAGTTTTCCAAGTCTCCGTCATCTTCGAACCCTTGGTCCACAGGAAATGTTCAAAATTTCAAATAAAACTATCCTCTGCAACTTTAGTACCTTCGACCACGCGAATCAGAGACTAAACATCTGTCCGCGGACAGAAGTCGCGTCTCTAAATCTCCAATCCCACCAAAAGTGAAAAGCAAATCCTGATGGAGATTCTCATACGCGCATGCGACATTTCTCCAATCGCCTAATAGCTTCTTTCACCTTCTTTCACGTTCTTTCACTTTGGAAATCAATTTTCAACGTGTGGAAAGTGTCGAGGAAGACACGGTTGTTAGGGCGAATGAAAGAATTAGGGGTGTATAAGATTGGGACCGGACCCAGAATTTCTAAAGATATCTGATCGGAATGGGATCTAGAAAATATCTAGAACTGCGAAAAATTCGGGAAAATAATCGAGATCTTCAGGAAATTTTAGATCGCAACTGGGTCCAAAAATCGTCCAAGATTGCTAGAAATAATCGAGATTCTAAAAATTTCCAAGCGTTCCGAGGACAACCGGGATCCTGAAAATATCCAAAGTCCCAAATACGTCAAGAATTCTCAAAAGTATCCAAGATTTTCAAAAATAACTAAGATCCAAAAAATGCTGAAAATTTTCGAATATAATCGAAATGTGGAAAACACCCAAGCTTCCTAAAAATATTCTACATCCCAGAATCATTTGAACGAATCCTATCGGTAATTTTTCTCAGAAACGATATTGGGATATGGGATCTTAAAAACCCATGAAGCTTGCCAAAACCCCCTCATAATCCGAAAAGCAGCCTATTTTCCCGAAGACCCTAAAATCCCCAGAAACATCCGGACAAATCCTAACCAGTAATATTTCTCACATACGATATCGAGGCCTCAAGAATCCTCAAAACTCCCCAAAGCTCCCAAAAACTCCCCAAAATTCCAGTATAATCCGGAAAGCACCCCATTTTCCCAGACCCCCGACCCCCCTAAAACATCCGAACGAATTTTACCAGTAATATTTCTCACATACGATATCGAGGCCTGAAGAATCCCCAAAACTCCCCAAAATTCCAGCATAATCTGGAAAGTACCGCATTTTCTCAGACCCCCGACCCCCCTAAAACATCCGAACGAATTTTACCAGTAATATTTCTCACATACGATATCGAGGCCTGAAGAATCCCCAAAACTCCCCAAAATTCCAGCATAATCCGGAAAGCACCGCATTTTCTCAGACCCCCGACCCCCCTAAAACATCCGAACGAATTCTACTAGTAATATCTCTCACATACGATATCGAGGCCTCAGGAATCCCCAAAACTCCCCAAAGTCCCCAAAAACTCCTCAAAATTCCAGCATAATCCGGAAAGCACCCCATTTTCCCAGACCCCCGACCCCCCAAAAACATCCGAACGAATTCCACCAGTAATATTTCTCACATACGATATCGAGGCCTGAAGAATCCCCAAAACTCCCCAAAGTCCCCAAAAACTCCCCAAAATTCCAGCATAATCCGGAAAGCACCCCATTTTCCCAGACCCCCGACCCCCCAAAAACATCCGAACGAATCCCAGCAGTAATTTTTCCCGAAAACGATAACGGGATCTGAAAGACGCTCAGGACTCCTCGGACCTACCCCAAGGCCCGAAAATCGCCGCGTAATCCGGAAAACCCCCCATTTTGCCGAAGACAGCCAGGGCCCCGACATCCCCGGACACAGTCCCGGAAACAATCGACTTTTATTATCGCTGGTAAGCATAAGCTGGCCGGTAACCGATCCCAATAACTGCCGCGACTTGTGCGGCGAGGAAAGGTGGTTGCCTGTGACACGGGAAGAAATTTCGGGGAACCCTCGGGACGAGTGACTTGGTTACAAAGGCCTGGCAGGCTGGCAAAGCGAGCTGGCGAGAGACTCGGCGGGAAAGGAAGACAATGGATGGCTAGGATCCCTTGTTCCCGTCCTTTGCTTTCCGGCCACCTTGCGTTACCTGTTCCGTCCGAGGCGTACCTGCAGCACCAGCCCCGGTCTGTTACCTTTATCCGGCATCGGTTTCAAATTTAAAGCGCAGTAAAATCATTGGGGAGGGTATCGCGTTTGGAAAAAAGCACAGGCTCGGATGATTTACGACGGTGATTAAGCCGCGAGCACCACCGTCGCTCCAGCGAGATGATCGATCACCCGAGACGAGCTTCCATTATGCTTCCTTCCGCCCCGATTTCGCATAAGCTTCCAGTCTTTTCGTACATTTTCCCACCGGGCACTTTAACCGGTATTTTAACAGGTAAGGCCCCGAAGTAGGGTGCGTTTTAGATTTTTAATTTGGTTGAAAATTTTGCGATCGACGGTGCCGTTTTGGTTAATAGTCTTTGCAAATTTTCTTTTCAACTGTTAGCTACAGTCATACGAAGTGTTTTGGGTATTGGGTCTTTGATGGAGGAAAGACGGAAGTGGAAAAGCGTCGAAGTGCCTTTTTCCATCACAAACGCAAGTGAGAAAGCGTCAAAGTGTCTTTTCACATCACAAACGTGAATGCGAAAGCATTCAAGTGTCTTTTTCCATCGCAAGCACAGATGGAAAAGCGTCGAAGTGCTTATTCCCATCACAAATGCAGGTGGAAAAGCGTCAAAGTGTCCTTTTATATCACAAACATAGGTAGAAAAGCATCGAAGTGTGTTTTCCTATCACAAACACAGGCGGAAAAACGTCAAAGTGCCTTCTTTCATCACAAACGCAGGTGTAAAAGCTTCAAAGTGTCTTTTCCCATCACAAACGCTGATGGAAAAGCGTTGAAATACACTTTTTGATCACAAACGCAGATGGAAAAGCGTCGAAGTGCTTTTTTCGGTCACAACCGCGGGTGGAAAAGCATCGAAATGGTTTTTCTCGTCACAAACGCAGGTGGAAAGGCGTCGAAGTGCCTTTTCCGGTCACAACCGCGGGTGGAAAAGCGTCGAAATGGTTTTTCTCGTCACAAACGCAGGTGGAAAGGCGTCGAAGTGCCTTTTTCCGATCACAAACACAGGTGGAAAATCGTCAAAGTGTCTTTCATCGTCACAAACGCAGGTGAAAAAGCCGGTAAGTGCGTTTTTCCAGGGAAAACGCGAGTGGAAAAGCGTGGAAGCGTGTTTTTTCGATGAAAGAGAGAGAATTACAGGCGTTGGCGAGGCGGGAGGTTTGCCGAGGCTGTCGGCAGAACGAGAGAGCAAACACGCAGCTATCGCCGGCTCACGAGAAATGGAATGTGGACACCATATGGCCGGGATCTTCGCCCAACCACCCACTCGTTGTCGTCTTCGTCTTCTTCTTCGTCGCCGTCGTCGTCGTCGGCGTCGGCTGCCACGATTCGCGCGCTTCTACACCTCTGCCCGTCTCCGAGAAAAGTTCGTTAGCGATTCCAGCGTAATTGCACGGCTCGCGGAATGGAAATTTATAGCCGGTATTACCACATTCGCGTTACGTGAAATCACTCGCCAGCCGGGAATTCTGATTGTGCGTCTGTTCGTCGACTCGCGTCCTCGGCCACCATTTTATACCGCTTCCTCCGCTCGCCGATTTCTCGTGTCGCCATTTCAGTTACCCCTATGACTTTCCATTGACTTTGCGCCGGAAAATTGCAATCAGCGCGATATATCACATCCATGAGAGGAACGGGGTGGTTCTTGGGATAGTTACGCGCTTCGTTGACAGAGAGAGAAAGAAGAGAAAGATTTGCATAGATGGGTCAATTTTCATGGTGACTCTGTCGCGTGTTGCTTTGAATTTGCATAGAACTTTGAGGTCGGAATATTTTTATTTTATTTTTATTTTTTGGGAATTTGGGAGTGGGAGCTTTATGGTTTCTTCGATTATGGTCAACATAATTATCGTTAGAATTATAATAGAGCTTAAGGCTGTTTTTGATGAAATTATAATCGCGTGTTGTTTCGATGTTAAGTAGAAAGTGTGAATATTTTTACTTTAGGGTTGTTCTTGGTCGGAATATTTTTATTTTTTGGAAATTTAGGAGTGGAAATTTTATGAGTTCCTCGATTATGATCAAAATAATTATCGTTAAGATAATTATAGAGCTTAGGGCTGTTTTTGATGGAATTACAATCGCGTGTTGTTTCGATGTTACGTAGAAGACCTGAATATTTTTATTTTAAGGCTGTTCTTAATGCAACCATTTTCATATATTGCTTCGATATTGCGAAGAGTAACAACTCGAAGAACATCAGAGCTATAGAACAACCATAACAATTAACCCTTTGCACTCGACGACTTTTCTATTACAGAAAAATAGTAATTCGAAGACTTTCTGTCATAGAGTCGACGATATTTCTAAACTGGCAAATGAAAAATCATATGCAAATTAAGACGTAGAATTATTTTTCTTCGACATCGCACACATTGTTAGGTAATTTTAAATTTGATATAGTAATTAACGTCGATCTTTAGAATCTGATTAAATGGTGACCGAGAGTCACCTCTCTAGGTTAACTTCGCGTACCCAAACTGCAACCGATATAATAATTGCATAAAATCAGAGATAAATCAGCCACATCGACTAATCCATTACAACTTGGCGACACCATAAAATAATCGGTGCATTATCCTGGGGTACAGGTTTGTGTACCCGTTGTTGGGAACACGAGGCCTAATTGCTTCCTTCACCGTCTCTCGGTGGCTCTTGAACCACAGGAGTGCAAAGATATAAACAAAGGTGTCTGTGTAACGTATAATACTCTTAAGAATTAATTTCTGATCATGCATCATCGTGCAATTCACTCGCATAACCATCCACGGGATCGTAGACTGGCGTCTGTCACGAATGGCGCGATTTCCAACGAATTTGCAGCCGGCGAGGGGGGGCAGGAAAATCGGGGGCCTGGGCAGCGTCGGGGACGGGAGAAAACGAGGCGGTTGGTCGGGGAGGGGGTCGGGGGGCCGTGAAAGGGCATTAATAATGCGGAGGAGGAGCGTTTTATGCGGGAAAAATACGAGGGAACGCGTTGAATATTTTTCGCTGAAAACGATCGGCTGATTACCCAACGGAGGCCCAGAGAAATCCGGATATCAAATGCGCGGTCACGTACGCGAGTTTACGTATTCGCGCGTATATATATAAATACATGCCCACGCAGCAGCAACCCACACTCCGCCACATGTCGTGAAACGCCGACCCTCGTGCACGTTGAAAAACTATTTTCGACGCGAGCATTGTGTATACGCGCGGACTCCGGACTCCGCCGGAAACCTCTGTTTTACGTATGTAAACATATTGCCGCGGCCTACATGCGTCTCCCGATATTTATCCAACCGGCAGGAATTCCTCTCGTTAAGGGAGCCGGTGCTCGCTGCACCGCCATCTCGTTACAGTTCTATTCGGTTAACGCGTTACGCACGCAGGGTGAGCAACATGCACACGGACCCGTCCTTTAACCCTTTGACTACGACAGACTTCGAAACGCACCGGTCGTACCACATGGGTAGGAATTCATTTACAATGTTCGCCGAGAACGGCAAAATTTTGGGTAGAGGTGCGCCCTCCGTGTCAGAAAAGAGAACTGTGTTGAGCGCTTGTATGCGCCCTCCGTGTGAGAAAAGAGAACTGTGTTGAGCGCTTGTATGCGCCCTCCGTGTGAGAAAGGAGAACTGTGTTGAGCGCTTGTATGCGCCCTACGTGTGAGAAAAGAGAACTGTGTTGAGCGCTTGTATGCGCCCTCCGTGTGAGAAAAGAGAATTGTGTTGAGCGCTTGTATGCGCCCTCCGTGTGAGAAAGGAGAACTGTGTTGAGCGCTTGTATGCGCCCTCCGTGTCACAAAAGCAAACTGTGTTGAGCGCTTGTATGCGCCCTCCGTGTGACAAAAGCAAAATTTCTTAGCGCGTATATGCGCCCACAGTAGCCGAGGGGATTTAGGTATTAGGTATTAGGTATTAGGGGAAACAGGGGCACAGTGATGGGGGAGATGGGGTGGTCCGGGCTACCTGTTTCAATTTCGCGGGATAATATATTCGGGAACGATAGGGGTGTGGTAGTGCTTACATAGATTTTTAAGTATATATGTGTTGGAATAAGTGGAACAAGTATGCATGGGATTCAAATATGTAATGAATTCAGGTTATTGCGATAAATGAGTATGCGTGTAACGATTGAGGTGTGTGTGAATTGTGTATGTCAATGTAATGTATGAAGAAAAAGAAAAAGTGAGTGATTTTGGGATATGTTAGTTGCAATTGAGTTATAATAGTGAGAAGTCCTGTGATAGAGTAGTTGTGAGAAATTAATTATATTTAAACGTTATATTTGTTTTATAATGTTAGTATTTCAATAAAGAATTGTTCTTGTTGTTATTAAATTTCATCCACCACTAACAAAGGGGACTTTGGTTTGGAAATTTTTATTTGAATATGTTATTATGAAATTTAATATTAGGTTTACGGACGCTGTCTGAATACCTAGTTGTAAGGACACCTGTCAAATTGACAGGTAAAGGAAACCACGTGCCTTTTTTTTTTTAACGATTAGTTTAATTTAAAAGCAATTGTATATTATATTAACAATCTTGATATAAGTTAACTAAATCTGTTACCATCGTATAATTCACTTGACCCCTCTGCCAAATTGACGGGTTCCGTAAATCTAGTGTTAATAAAGGTGTGCTTTATTTTGAGAATATTGAAAGTTTTGGGAGGGGAGAGGGAAGATTTGTATTTATGGGGGGCTATGTCGAAGGAGTTTTAAAATATATTCTGTGTTTGTGTTTGCATTTGGTATGGCGAGTTTTAATGAAGCTCTTCATTTATTTTTCCTAAAAAAATCCTAAATCCTAAAAAATTTGTAGGGGAAATAGAAAATTTTGGTAGGAGGGGGGAAAACTTTGTATCTATGGGGCTTTCTATCGAATCAGTTTTGGAAATTTTATATTTGCTTTTGCTTTGGACTTGGGGAATTTTAATGGACCTGTTCCTTTCCTTTTTTAAATTCTGTTTTAGTTAAAATCAAAAATTTTTATAGGAGAGAGCAGATTTCTGTCTATAAAACTTTCTATCAAATGAGTTTTGAAAAATTCTATACTGGAAATTCTGTATTCCCTTCTGCTCTGGATATGGTCAAATATAGAGAACTTATTTTTCTTTTTAAAAAATTCTACTTGAAATCCAAATTCATAATTTTAGTAATAGTTAGTGAATATACCAAACACTTTCACCTCCAATTTACTTACTAAAACCCAAAACCCAAAAATAAAAATTAAAAATTAAAAATTTTAAATTAAAAATTAAAAATTAAAAATTAAAAATTTTAAATTCAAAATTAAAAATTAAAAATTAAAAATTTTAAATTCAAAATTAAAAATTCAAAATTAAAAATTTGGATAACTAATCGCAAAACTAATTCTAAAGAAGCCAAAGAGAAAAGCGGAAAGCGAGATAGGAAGAATTAAAGAATAATGGCGATGGTTTGGATAACGCGCAGGCGCGTATACAAGAGGACAGCTAGCGCCGAGACGGGCTTATCGATAGCAGATTAATATCGACTCGGATGTGCTCTCCGCGGGATTATTCGCGTCACGGCGACGTCCGCGTAGTTGACGGAGCTACCTAGGGAACGGTGCACGCTGCGCGAAGGTTGCGGAGGGAAGAAAAAGGGAGAAAAGAAGAAGGCAGGGGTTCAACAGTGTTGGTGTTGTTCCCTGTTCTGCAGCATCATTCCTCATCCAGTATATATCAACGTCGATCTTGCTGGCATCGCATTCTGAATGAAACCACGTTCGGACCAGCGTACGTACGGACGGACGGACGGACGGACGGACGGACGGACAGATGGACGTTCTCGCGAGGGTCAACGTTCCCTTCCCTTCAAGGACGGCCAGAGAAAAGTCAAAGAACAGTCGGGCGTAGGAGCGAGACTAACCGCGCGGCTGGAAAGAGAGAGAGAGGGCGAGCGAGCGAGAGAGAGAGAGAGAGAAAGAGAGAGAGAGAGAGGGAGAGAGAAAGGATGGCATTTATTTCGGGAGGATGAATTTTCACGCAACTAATAATAGTCCGTAAAGTGGAATAGATTGCCCTAAATATTTTACCATGCCCGCTTTTAGACGCGCTGTTTAAATTTGGCGCGCTAAAATTTTATACGCACTCGCACCTGTTGCTTCTCGTTCTCTGCTCCAACACCGTTTTTTCTCCCTTTCCGTCGTTTAAAACGCGGTTTTAAAAAGGAAACCGGAGAAAAATGGAAAAATTAACACCAGACAAACGCGACGAAAACTAACCTCTAAACTTGGTCCACGAGTATACGTAGACCGCGAAGAGGAGAAACTCGAAATCAGCGAGGCGAAGAGGCAGAGGGCGCGCTGATCGATTCCGGCTCGAGACACGGCTGTCAGTCTCCCGCCTTTATCGTGCCAATTCGTAAAAGCGTCCCGGAGATAAGGGCGCGTGGTTCTTCGCGATAGAGGATGTAACCGTGTGCATGAGGCAGCAGAAAACTCTTTCGAAACTGTAGCTTCTTTCCGAACACTCGGGGACCGAAAATACGAGTACGAGGATTCGCCGATTCCATTGGACAATGAAACCACGTGACACGTAATGGCGACGCTCGATAATTAACGACCAAATCGCGTCGTCAAAGTACAATTTTTCTTTTCACGAATATCGTTATCGTATTATCCGTAAAGACGATGTTCACCGATTAATTATACGCGAATTTTGCACGTTTCTGGCAAGGGAGCGCAACGACGGAGTGGCGTGCCGGTCGCGACCTAACCTCAACGCGCCCGCTCTTGCGCGTGCGCACTGACCACGTACGAGACAAGAATCGGTATCCTAGGTAGAAATTGACGGACTGTGAACGTCACTTTATCCATTGGACAATGAAACCACGTGTCACGTAATGGCGACGTTTGGTAATTAACGACCAAATCGCGTCGTCAAGGTACAATTTTTCTTTTCACGAATATCGCTATCGTATTATCCGTAAAGACGATGTTTACCGGCTAATTATACGCGAACTTTATACGTTTCCAGCAAGGGACGGCAACGACGCAGTGGCGTGCCGGTCGCAACCTAACCTGTACGCGTGTGCACACCGGCCACGAACAGGGCAGGAATCGGTATCGTAGGTAGAAATTGACGAGCTGTAAACGTTACTTTATCGTTGGTATTATGTAACCGATCGTTTACGGCCCGTTTATGCGCGTATAATTCGTGGTCGCAATAAAAGTCCGCGCATCCGTGCATCATAACGTTGGCCCCGTGACAGTGACGATAAATTAATTCGCCGAGAGGCCGATTCGTTGAACCCTGAACCGAATCGAATACTCTAGTCGCCAATTAAAGCCGCAGCCTGCCTCGTATCTTCGTCCCTGCGACTTCCGGTCAGTCTCCGCGAGCTGATCGCGACACACGATACCTTCGTGGCAATAAACTGCGCCAGGCCTTCCCGTACCGTCCACTCGGGCTACTATAATTTCCGATATATTGGCGGAGAACAGGTATGTAGGTAGACGCGTTAAACTTCGCCTTGACTGGTTTCTCTTGGTTCGCCGATCACCGTGTTCCAGTATTATTTTAGATTGACAGAGTTTAGACCAACGTTTGGCAATTTTTGGCAATTCGTGAGACGACCGAGGCCTGCGACCTCGGGAAAACGGAACAACGAAGACAACGATTCGATTGGAAGCTTATCCGCGAGGACAGTGGCGTAGGTATTTAAAATTTGATCGATTAAATCGTTCGGTGATCTATCGTCGAATTTGTGCTCGAAACGAAATCTCAGCGACCCGATATCGCGATATCGTTTGTTTTTCGATGCGAGGAGATTAGCCGAGCGCAGGGAGAGAACAGCGATCGAATTCTCGGACGTATAGATCGGGCCGGAGAAGCAACGACCCAGCGAGAAGACCGAAAAGAGAAGCATTAAGAACGGCGAACGGGGAGAAGGCGAGCGATCAGCCAGACCGGATATGACGCGACAGCACATAACGATGATCGTAGATTGCGTTCAGTGCTTGTGCAAAAGCAGGCGAGCAGGAGCGAGTTGATGAAACGATGACGAACAGGGAGGGTAGAGCAGCAACGACGGAGAGACAAAGACGGAACAAAGGAAGGGGAAGAGAGCGAAAGAGAGAGAGCAAGAGAGGCGGTAAGACGGAGGAGGGAGAGAGATGGAAGGGAAAAGAGAGACGCGAGAGAGAGCGAGGAAGGAGATCAAAGACGGAGGAACGAGAGATAACGGGGTTGGCAAACACGAAGATAGCGGCGGTGTTCTTGTGTTACGAACAGTCAGGGAGAGGAGAGAATCTCGCTTCGGAAAAGGACGTGACCCAAGCGTTGAGAAAAGAGTTCCGATCGGAGAAACGTCGAGAATGTCGAAAATTTCACCCGGCAGCGCATTTCCAAAGCGTACGCGTTGACAGACAACGTTATACATCGTTGCTTTTGTCTTCGCCGATTGAGTGTCATAGGTCTTTGCTGTTTTCCTGTCTAAAAAGTGTCAAGGAGCGTTTTTGCGCTTGTTTCATTCCCCGATCAAAAATGCCAAGGTGCAATATTGCGCTGTTTTCTGCTCACGTGCAATAAGCTGTAATTCCCTCGATTCGGTGGCGTTTTGACATCCTTCTGAGCATAGTCACATCCGACATTTATAAAGATAAGAAGGTGTACACCTACAAAGTGTACTATTACTCCAATTTTATTCTAATTTATCTAAAACTGAACGATAATCATAAAGTCGCGCATTGACAGAACCCGAGCGTGCCACGATTGTAGGCTTCACAGCCCAGAACGTTGACAGTTTTTAGCGAAACAGAAGCGCAAAATCGCCGCTTGGCACTCAAACGGTTAAGGCGTCTCTGTAAAATCGCGCATCGACAGAAACTAAATGTATCTCGATTGTAGGCTTCACAGCCCAGAGCGTTGACAGTTTTTAGCGAAACAGAAGCGCAAAATCGCCGCTTGGCACTCCAACGGTTAAGGCGTCCCTGTAAAATCGCGCATTGACAGAAACTAAGTGTATCTCGATTATAGGCTTCACAGCCCAGAGAGTTGACAGTTTTTAGCGAAACAGAAGCGCAAAATCGCCGCTTGGCACTCAAACGGTTAAGGCGTCTCTGTAAAATCGCGAATCGACAGAACCCGAGCTTCTCACGATTGTAGACTTCATAGCTCAGAACGTTGACAGTTTTTAGCGAAACAGAAGCGCAAAATCGCCGCTTGGCACTCAAACGGTTAAGGCGTCTCTGTAAAATCGCGCATCGACAGAAACTAAGTGTATCTCGATTGTAGGCTTCACAGCCCAGAACGTTGACAGTTTTTAGCGAAACAGAAGCGCAAAATCGCCGCTTGGCACTCAAACGGTTAAGGCGTCTCTGTAAAATCGCGCATCGACAGAAACTAAGTGTATCTCGATTGTAGGCTTCACAGCCCAGAGAGTTGACAGTTTTTAGCGAAACAGAAGCGCAAAATCGCCGCTTGGCACCCAAACGGTTAAGGCGTCTCTGTAAAATCGCGAATCGACAGAAACCGAGTGTGTCTCGATTGTAGGCTTCACAGCCCAGAGAGTTGACAGTTTTTAGCGAAACAGAAGCGCAAAATCGCCGCTTGGCACTCAAACGGTTAAAACGTCTCCGAAATTTTGGAACCTAGCACGAAACCGATATAAACAGTTGACAATTGCAACGAGTCGATCGTTTATTTTCTTTTGACTCTCTGTGATTCAGTCGCGTGTTATTCTTCGGGTCGGACTCTACTCTTTGCCATGGTCCTAGAAATCGAATAGGTATTAATATTCTTAATTAACACTAAGTTTACGGACGCTATCTGTATACTTATTTCTAAAAACACCTATCACATTGACAGGTAAAGGAAACCACGTGCCTTTTTTTTTAACGATTAGTTTAATTTAAAAACAATTATATATTATATTAACAGTCTTAATATAAGTTAACTAAATCTGTTACCATTGTATAATTGGAGCAACCCTTCCGTCAAATTAATGGGTTCCGTAAATCCAGTGTTAAAATTACTGTTTCATCGAATACGTGACCACCCCCTGTTCTTTTAATCCTAAATCTACAACGGCGCGTCTCCTTGGAAATTTCGTACATCGTTTTGAATATGACATTATAGTCGCCATTCGTTGGAGGGAAGATCGAATCGGCTCGGAGCCATTGCAATAGTGAGATAGGTCGATACACCTGACGACACCGCGTCGAAAACGTACGAACTCGATCTGGGGAGTTACGAACTATGGTATCCGTTGTCGAACGCGACACCATTGAGAAATCCAATTCGCCATTGGCGAATAGGGCCCATTTTGGTGGCCGTGCGTGAGCTATTGCGCGCGTTGTTAGGCGGATATTGGAGACGCGGTTTGCCTGGAAGTTCGCGCGGCGATTTGTCACGGACGACGTGGAAACGCGCGGAATGCAGCAACATCGCGGACGTTACGCGGAAAGCGGTGGATCTGGAATGAAAACTTTCGCAAACGCGAGTCCTCTCCGGCGAGCGCGGCAACGTCCACGGAATATCAGTTTTTCCTCGGCTTCGCGGAAAACCGGAAGTCGCCTGTTCGACCTCGGTGTCGAGCGAATCCGACATCGATCACGGGCCTCCTACGGTTTCGATCTACGCTCGGAGCTGTTTTGTCCGAGCGGAGGGACGAAGGATGCGACCGGTGCGCAATTTAAATGCCTCGCTGATGAGTTAAACACGCACGTGCGAGCGCGCGAGAACGTGCAACGCCGACCACTCCTTCTATCACTTTGTTCATATTCCTTCGATTCGTTATTCCGGACACATGTCACTCAAGGACACGGCGTCTTTGCGCCAGCATCGTCAAGTGCATTTCCAACGCGTTACCACACCGCGTTTATCGCGCAGTTGCGCCACATTACGTAAGAAACGGTAGCTCGAAACGCGCCTGCCAACGTACCGGGTTCAAACATTCGATTCCGTTCCATTTTATTCCATTCCGTTCAATTTTGTTCCATTTCGATCCATTTTGTTTCATTCCGTTCCATTTTATTCCATTCCGTTCCATTTTATTCCATTCCGTTCCATTTTATTCCATTCCGTTCCATTTTGTTCCATTTTATTCCATTCCGTTCCATTTTGTTCCATTCCGATCCATTTTGTTTCATTCCGTTCCATTTTGTTCCATTCCGATCCATTTTGTTTCATTCCGTTCCATTCCGTTCTATTTTGTTCCATTTTGTTCCATTTTGTTCCATTCCGTTCCATTTTGTTCCATTCCGTTCCGTTCTGTTCCATTTTGTTCCGTTCCGTTCCATTTTGTTTCATTCCATTCCATTTTGTTTCATTCCGTTCCATTTTGTTCCATTCCGTTCCATTTTGTTTCATTCCGTTCCATTTTATTCCATTTTGTTCCATTCCGTTCCGTTTCATTCCGTTCAATTTTGTTGCATTACGTTCGACTGGAAATTCGCGGAACGCGAATCGCGTGGATCATCGATAGCGCGAATTTTCCACGCCTCGACCTCGTCACCCACCACGCTCTGACTCGGCCTGTTCCAGGATTCGATTGATCATCGTTCGGTGGCAGCTTGCAGGTATTCGATGGAATCGGAATTGGCAGGCAGAGATAATGGACGGGTCTCGAGATTTTCCAACCACGGGAAACATTTTCGAGATATAATGAATATCTTTGTCGCGTATCTTAAACGTACTTCGAATTATTCAGCGAGCGATGCAGGCGTTCGAGAATATCGGAAAATCACGTTCTGCGCCGCGTTTTGCGTCATCGACTGCGTCTCGTCCCTTTCGAGGGAATGACACACGCAGCTGGAATAACAATACGGCCCTTCCAACAGAGCCATGCAAACGCGATGGCGAAACGCCAAAAATCCGATTTTTCACCCATCCCTTCGTACATACCGATCGCGATTAATCCCACAAATCTGCGTGTTACACGTCCACTCGTGATTCACGAAAAATTACCGATCGGTATTTTTTCTCGTCACGTTTATGAGAAATTTGGAGCCCAATTGAGAAATTTGAAGTGCTACTCGTAAATTCGCTTCTGGATAAAGGTGAAGTTAGAGAGTTTAAAAAAATCATGTTTTTTCTTTTTCTAAGGAGTTTTCCTAGAGTTTGGATCCTTGGAAATATATCTGACAACGAAATATTTCGCGAAATTCATTTTTGAATACGTATTGCACAATATGTCAAATTTCAAAGGTACCTTTCTCGAAATTGATTAGCATAACTCGAATTCTAATGAAGCGATTGGCTTCAAATTTTGACAGTATCTTCAGGAAACGCGTCTTAATCAGTGGAACCAAAATTGTCGAAATCCGACATGTTTTTCTATTTTTTTCGATGCTCGAGAGGCTAAAAAGTGTCATAGAAGATTGACATTTCGACTTTAACGCCTCGCCATTTCTCTAAATCTCCTGCTATTTGATCTTCCTTGCTCCAGACCATGACTACACGCCTGCTGACCAAACTGCTTTGTCATTAGCCCTTTTGCATAAGCGAAACACGCATAATCGCGTCAGCTATCCGGTTACATCTTCAAAACCAGCTCCTGGTAGTCACATTCGTCTCCCTCGGTTAAAAAAATTCCGTCCTACACTTTAAAAGCGAGCAAAGAAGGTACCCTAACTCCCGTATGAAAAACTCCACCGGTGTCCTTGAAAAAAATTCGCGAAAGCGACATTTCGTGCTTTTCTGTCTGCGAGATTGGGAAACCTATGGGCGAGTTGGAGGGCGCTCAGGCTCGTAAACAGAGTGTTATGACACCGCGATTTATCGTTGAAAATTTCCTGTATGGGACGCTTTATCGATTCCGTGAACGGCGGAACGGAAAAGAAACGGAGCGGAATTGGTCGCTGTATCTCTGGCACAGATACAGCGTATTAATCTGGCTGATCGATGAGTCGAGCAGAGCGCCGGACGAGTCACCTACCTATGCGCCATGCGTGGAAATCATGGTTTCATTCATGCCAGACCGACGCTGCCGCGCGTGTGTGTGCGTCCGTGTGCATCTGTGTCACGATGCGCGTGAGCATGCCGATATCTTGCCTCGCCGTGCAAACTGCCTCTACGAGAGTTGGCCTGAAAGTCTAGCGCACCTCGAGCCACTCGCTCCGGCCTGAACCAGAGTGAAATCACAGGCTGCTGTTCTCCAATGCCCTCCGAGGAGGGCAACGATAGCGGACAAAGACCAGATGTGCCACTTGCTCGTGGTTCCTGGTGTCAGAGTTATCGCGAGTGACACGAGGAAGAGGAGGACTGCAACGTTGTAGGAGTTTGACACCTTCCTGCACATTTTTCGGTTCTGCTCGGGGCAGGGGAGAGATGCTGTATTGCGCGTTGGACAAAAGAAGGCATAGAGTGTCTACATCCTCATGACTGATTAACCTTTTGCGAACGACGACCGCATATATGCATTCTATGTAAACTGTCAATTTGGTCGAGGAACTCGTACATATGTTATAGGACTTTGACAACTTCCTGCACATTTTTCGGTTCTTCTGAGGGCAGAGAAGAGATGTTGTATTGCGCGTTGGACAAAAGAAGGCATAGAGTGTCTACATTCTCATGACTGATTAACCTTTTGCGAACGACGACCGCATATATGCATTCTATGTAAACTGTCAATTTGGTCGAGGAACTCGTACATATGTTATAGGACTTTGACAACTTCCTGCACATTTTTCGGTTCTTCTCGGGGCAGGGGAGAGATGCTGTATTGCGCGTTGGACAAAAGAAGGCACAGAGTGTCTACATCCTCATGACTGATTAACCTTTTGCGAACGACGACCGCATATATGCATTCTATATAAACTGTCAATTTGGTGCAGAAATTCATATATAAGTTATAGGACTTTGACACCTTCCTGCACATTTTTCGGTTCTGCTCGGGGCAGGGGAGAGATGCTGTATTGCGCGTTGGACAAAAGAAGGCATAGAGTGTCTACATCCTCATGACTGATTAACCTTTTGCGAACGACGACCGCATATATGCATTCTATGTAAACTGTCAATTTGGTCGAGGAACTCGTACATATGTTATAGGACTTTGACACCTTCCTGCACATTTTTCGGTTCTTCTGAGGGCAGAGGAGAGATGTTGTATTGCGCGTTGGACAAAAGAAGGCATAGAGTGTCTACATTCTCATGACTGATTAACCTTTTGCAGATTAAGGTCGCATATATGCGTTCTATGTAAACTGTCAATTTGGTGGAGGAACTCATATATATACGTTGTAGGAGTTTGACACCTTCCTGCACATTTTTCGGTTCTGCTCGGGGCAGGGGAGAGATGCTGTATTGCGCGTTGGACAAAAGAAGGCATAGAGTGTCTACATCCTCATGACTGATTAACCTTTTGCGAACGACGACCGCATATATGCATTCTATGTAAACTGTCAATTTGGTCGAGGAACTCGTACATATGTTATAGGACTTTGACACCTTCCTGCACATTTTTCGGTTCTTCTCAGAGCAGGGGAGAGATGCTGTATTGCGCGTTGGACAAAAGAAGGCATAGAGTGTCTACATCCTCATGACTGATTAACCTTTTGCGAACGACGACCGCATATATGCATTCTATGTAAACTGTCAATTTTCTCGAGGAACTCTTATATGCGTTTGGCGTAGACAATCGATAGAGCTGAAAGATCTACACATATGTCTCACGTAAACGCATCGATATGACTATATAAATCTAGAATTTGACATCTTGGAGCGCTGTCAACGAAACTAGCGACTAAGCGGAAACGTGCATTGGCAATTTGAAAAGCCTATCATGGCAGCAACTAGATTCCATGGTACTGTTAACCTCCAACCGTCTTGTCCACAAAGGATCAACTCCACTGATCCTCCCTCGATCACAGAAAAGGATGACCGATGATCTATGTCACCATCTTCGATTAACAGCGGTCACTGCCTGTGACGATGGCAGTGTCAATGGAGTTAATCAGCAGTGAGGATGGAAACACGCTGTGCCTTCTTTTCTCGAACGCGCTATACACCGTTTGACGAAAATTGGCGGGAAATATGAACAAACTGTCAAATGATCGTTTAGATGAAAGCAGATAAATGACTGCTGAATGTGAATGATCAGGATCGAGTTTTGGGAGTCCAAAACAGGTGTGCTTGCCTGTAAAGCTGATCTAAATTTTTCGAAATATCCTAAATCAACTCGGTGCAAGGTGTGATGCTTCGGTCCTGGTCTGATCATACACCAGGACGTTGTTGACCAAGAAATATCGATTCCATGAGAACAAATAGAAGATGACTGAGTACTTTCCATGTCTCCAGGAAAATCAGCAAAATCTGCAAAATCGGTAAAATCGGCAAGGGTCGATTCCGATAGAAATCCAGCGATCGGCCTCACTCGCGGCTGCAGATTTCGCGGTAAGAGTACACCACCTACTCGATATATGGCGGATATCTAATCTTCGATCGGATATCAAAGTTACGTGTCAGATCTTATATCCCAGTGTTCTGACTAAGCCGATCGATCGAACCTCCGCGCAGATACCGATCGTAGTCTCTCGAGCTCGATTTTCGGATACAGCGTGCACCTCCATGATCACTTCACGAATTTTCCGGAAGAGTACTCGTCGAATCGGTGAAAAGAAAGTTGAAAAATACCGAGAAATATGGAGAAAAAGGTAAAAAATATGAAAAATGGGCAAGAAATGATGAAAAAGACGAGAATTATGTAGAAAAGATGAGGAAAACGCAAGAAATATGTAGAAAATATGAACAAAAGTCGAGACATATGGAGAAAAGATGAGGAAAAGTCGAGAAATATGGAGAAAAAATGAGGAAAAGTCAAGAAATATGGAGAAAAGACGAGAATTACATAGAAAAGTTGAGAAGAATCTAGAAATATGTAGAAAAGACGAAGAAAAGTCTAGAAATATGTAAAAGAGAGGAGGAAAAGTCGAGTGACCTAAGTGGTCGGCAGATCCGCGAGATTCTCGGAGCACCCGATAAATCGGCATATTTATACGCGAGAAACTTACGGTGCGACTTGCACGCGAACTGTTGCGCATGCGCAGCAGCTCGGCAGGTACGTCAAACCGTGCGGCATTCATTCCTATTGCCATTCGAAGCGAATGACGCGGCTGTGTTGGTGTGAATGCGCGTCCTGCGCATGCGCTCGTACGCCGATCGTATTCCGCACGAAGAGAGAGGAAACTGGCAATGAGACTAATTCAATTACGCTCTGCGGGTTTTCAATCGACGAATCGGCTTTGATAAATCGCCAACGCGAACGTGGACGCAACGAGTACGCGTGTTCGCGATCTAGGAGGAAAGACGGTAACGCGAACGGAGGTGTAGAATAATCAGGAGTGCAGATAAAGAATATCCAGTTAGCGTAGGTCCGCGAATCAACTCCGGTAGAGATAACGCGGAGATAAAGCCCGGTGTTTACTTCCAGTCGGATTTTTATTTTCGCGTTCCGCAAAAGTCACTCGACACCTACGCCTTTCCCTTTCCACGGCTCTCCGATGCTGCGGATTCGTCGGGAACGAGTATCCGAGCTAACCATAGATTTACTCAGCTGTTACATGTGCAATGTGTATCTATAATATACACCGACAGTAACAATGATAATATCGATTCTTTGCAATATTCGTTACTCTGGAAAATTATATTCCGTTTCGACTTATGCTCCACGTTAAATTAGACAAAATTTTCCTATGTTAATATTACTAAAAAATAGTGAAAATCTTCGAATGCGAGGTTACCTTTGCTAAAATAATACTAGAAACTACCAAATCACTGGTCCCCAAAACGTGCCCAATTTCCTCGGCTTCAATTTTCGCGGCTAGCCTTAGCAAAATTAATATCGACTTTTAACGAAATTATATAACACTCGGTTATCTTCATCGTGACAATATAATAATAATAATAATAACAATAATAATAACAACGGTGATTTATCTGGAAGAATCCATTGTGATATACGCGAAGAGAAAAGAATCTGTCTTTCGTGGAAAACACGGTCGTAAACATAGTCAGAAAAGTAGAAAGACAATAATAATAATAACAACAACATATAGGGTGGACAGATAATTATTTATGTACCGAGAAAGAATAATAAATGACATTTTCCCAAGTGTTACCAAAGAAAAATCCAACTTCCTGAACGCGGACACTATCGAAATGCTGCAGCCTGTGTATTATCATTTATTTACAAGACATGTCATATAAGCAGTGGACGAAGGAATGAAAGAGGAAGAGCTTCGAGAGAGAAATTGATAATACATACTATTACACTAAGATAAATATGAAGAAACCGAAAGGGGCAAATGATAACACTGAATGCAGAATTTTAAATAAAAAATTCAAAAATGGACGTGTTTAGGCTGTGATAGGCTTGACGAATTTTTAATAACAAATTTGGAAACGGTCGTTTAAATTTAGGTTAGGTTTACGGAAATTTAATAACGAAAACTCTGAAACGCTTATTTATGCTGTGCTAGATAATTAGATTTAAAAAAATGTAATAAAAAATTCGAAAAACGACGTGTTTAGGCTGTGGTAGTCTTGTCGAATTTTTAATAACAAATTTGGAAACGGTCGTTTAAATTTAGGTTAGGTTTGCGGAAATTTAATAACGAAAATTCTGAAACGCTTATTTATGCTGTGCTAGATAATTAGATTTAGAAAAATGTAATAGAAAATTCGAAAAACGACGTGTTTAGGCTATGGTAGACTTGTCGAATTTTTAATAACAAATTTGGAAACGGTCGTTTAAGTTTAGGTTAGGTTTACGAAAATTTAATAACGAAAATTCTAAAACGCTTATTTATGCTGTGCTAGGTGTCGTTTAAGTTTAGGTTAGGTTTACGAAAATTTAATAACAAAAATTCTAAAACGCTTATTTATGCTGTGCTAGATAATTAGATTTAGAAAAATTTAATAAAAAATTCGAAAACGCTCCTGTTCAGGCTAGGTTAGGAGAGTATTTGGTAGAAAATTTGCAAACGTTTAAGCGTTTGAACGTTTGGTACATTTCGCGTTAAGCGGGGAACTCGAGTCGGTCAGATAAATTTCACCGGTGAATACCATTCACGCCCAGTGCATTGATAGGTAGTCACAATAAGCGAATACTTTTCACGAAAGCATACGCGACCCGCCTACGAGGTCAGCATTCCCGTGGCCGGGAGGAAAGCAACGAAGCGGAGGCAGAATGCTCGGGAGGAGGAAACGCGGCTACGTAGAACGTGTCGGGTGTTACGAACGGAAAGGTGGCCGCGACTTTCTCGCAAACTTTCTACACCAGTAAATTTCATTCACTACTCGGCCCGTGCCTTCGGGCCGGCCTCTATGAAAGCGTAATGTGACTCAATCCGCGGCGAGTCACGCTCGCTCGCTCCGATCGCCGATGAAATTGCCACGAAGAAATCGTGCGACCTCGCTTGCTCCCGATCGCCGATCGCCGATCGCACGGAAACAGGCGAGCACCGCCTCGGCTAGATCCGGGCTAAACGTTGCGTTTTCTGGACGAACGCCGGTGCGTGTTGCAGAAACGGAGATCGCGGCACCTTTTGCGCGCTTGCTTCGAGAGATCTGCTAAGGTATTGGGCTCTCGGAGTGAACTTTAACTGGGTGAAGAGAAAGACACGATTGGAAGGATCAAGGATCCGTGGTGTCTGTCATACCTGTGGTATTTATGCTATTTGTGATATATACCTATTGCGATACCTATCTATGGTACCTATGAACTTAGGAGACTTATGGTACCGTAATTATTGTAATTATTGTAGTAATTATGGTATTTTTCATACTGATGGTATGTATAGCATGTATGTATGTATAGTATACCTATGGTACCTGTCGTGATTATAGTGTCTATGGTAACTGTGATATCTATGGTACCTATGGTACCTGTGGTGATTGTAGTGTCTATGGAAACTGTGATATCTATGATATCCATGAATTTAGGAGACATATGGTACCGTAATTATTGTACCTATTGTAGTAATTATGGTATGTATAGTACCTATGGTACCTGTGGTGATTGTAGTGTCTATGGAAACTGTGATATCTATGATACCCATGAATTTAGGAGACATATGGTACCGTAATTATTGTACCTATTGTAGTAATTATGGTATGTATAGTACCTATGGTACCTGTGGTGATTGTAGTGTCTATGGAAACTGTGATATCTATGGTACTTGTGAACCTATCGTATGTATGATACCTATTATACCTATTATAATTATGGTAGTTATAGTAATTATGGTATTTATGGTACTTATGACACCTATGATAATTATGGTATTTAGTGTAACTATGGTACCTATGATAATTATGTTATACGTGATGCTTACGGCATCTATGGAATTTATTGTTAGGTCAACAGAAATGAACCTATATCTACCATTTTGATTTTGTAAAGAGGATAAAAACGAACGAGAAATAAACTCTACACTATCTCACACTCATACTATCAAAATCGAAATATTTTAGATTTTCCTATAACAACCATAAGCACGGTTCTATAAAAAAATTAAACAATCCGAAGGATAAAATCTTCGCATAAAAGTAAATCACAGCGAAAGAGGTTAACCTATTAGACCAAAATTATATTTCGTGGATTTTAACATGCGCGAAATTTAATTAAACCCTGAAAATCTTCACAATTTTGTCCCCAATAAGGTAAGCGTATAGTGGTTAATTAAAATTAAATAATTTCGCAACGCATAGTCCTGGTAATTAAATCACAGCGTAAGGGTTAACACGTTCCGAGCGTAGCCATTTTTGTGGCGCGAAATTCGAACTTCAGCGCGTATCAGGTGGTATATATAACGCGGGACGTAGCCTTAACCCTTTGCACTACGATGACGAGTCTAACTCGCCACGAGTTCTTCCTCTCGAATCTCACAATTACAAGCTATACTAATTACGCGGCCATAATCATATTCCGCACGGTTTAAGGCGTACAAAATTCGAAAAATTTCTAAAATTGGTATATCTGAGTAGTTATCTAAAATGAAATACCATTTCAGTGTATACTTCCGCAATTAAATCCTAGTGCAAGGGGTTAAATACGTGACGCGACCTAACCTCTAACTTGCACAGCTAGTCGGGAAAAGTAGATTGAAAAATTTGCGTATATATTCGTAAGACGAAGAAAACGACGGGATAGGTAAGAGTAAAAGGGTAAAGACTCACCGTTTCGACTAGGGGGCCGTGGAGGCGCAGGATACTGGGGCGGCGTCAAGGGTGGCGGCTGCGGCGACACTCGCGCAGACGAGGAGGTCGTTGAGCCTTGGGAGGCGGACGGCGCCGGTACTAGCGTCGTTGTCAGTGACGTCGTCGACGTGGTAGTCGTCGTAGCCGCCGTCGATGTCAACGGGGACGTGGTGGCGATGGTGGTGCTGGTGCGCTGCCCGATGTACCTCGAGGCGGTGCTGCTCGGGCTGTTGAACGGCCAGGGCGGGCGCCGCGGTGGCAGCACCGGGGGCGGTTCGTAGTCCAAGGTATCCACACTTTCGGCACTTCCGTTTCACCTGTATCCTTCACCGAACCGCGAACCCTCTTTAGCTTTATCCTTCGCTTCGGTCTCCGCGGCACGTGTTCGAGCACGAACTCATCGGAGGAGCGAGCCGATGACTCCCGTTTATTTCTCTCTCTCTCTCTCTCCCTTTCTCTCTCTCCTTCGCGGTCTCTCACTGTTTTCGCGTCGTCGAATCTCCGCGAGCACACAACACGCGGTCTGCGTCCGAAAAGGGAGGGGGAAGAATGAGGAGAAAGAAAGACAGCGATATGCGCGTACCGCGAGATTTCGAAAAAATTCGCCGGGCTCCTCTCTTCTCTTATCTCTCCTCTCTCTCTCTCACACTCTCTCTCTTTCTCTCTCTCTTTCTCTCTCACTTGCGCTCTTTCTCTTACTCTCCGTGTCTCTCCTTCGGTCTCACTCTTTTCTTTCTCGTTTTCGTTCTAGCTCTTCACTTCTCTTGCTTCGCACTAGTCACGTCACACACGTAAACACATGCTCCAGTAGGGATATATAGGTGTAATGGCATAGCGCGGTGAAACGTAACAGAGGAACAAGAAACTCGCGAGAGGTACGGATTATCGGTAGATTTCCGTGGTTAGGAACGAAAGCGGCGAACGCGGCGGCACGGTGGCTCCGGCGTAAGAGCTCCGTCGAGAAAAACACAAGCACGGGAAGAGGAGACGAGAACCGAGTCGAGGCGAGTCGAGTCGAGTAGTGGCGAGGCGAGACGAAGTGAGACGAGGCGAACTGAGGCGAGGCGACGCGAGGCGATGCGAGGTAAGGCAAACCGGGACGTGGGGAGGTGAGGTGAGGCGCGGTAAGGTGCGGTAAGGTGAGGCGAGGCGAGGTAAGGCGTGGTGAGGGGAAGTGAGGGGAGGCGGGCAAGGTGAGGCGCGGCGAGGAGAGGCGGGGCGAAGTGAGGTGAGGTATGGCGAGGTTTCACGACGCGAGGAGAGGGGAGCTGAAGCGAGACGAAGCGAGGCAAAGGGCGGAGAATGGACGGAGAAGCAAGGTGCGACGAGGCGAAGCGTGGCGAGGAGAGAGGTAGAACGAGGTGTGGTGAGGTAAGAGGAGGGGGAGGCAAGACGAGACGAGGCGAGTCGGAGCGAGTCGAGACGAGGCGAGACAGAAGGACAAGACCGGTGAATACTCCGCGTGCTCTCTTCTCGCGCACTGGGAACACGCAGCACGGGTTCTCTCTCGTGACAACGATGCGCGCTTGTCCGTCTCTCTCTTTCTCTCTCTCTTTCTTTCTTTCTTTTTCCCTTTCTCTTTCCGCTACGGGACGCTTGCCGGAGCGAGAGCGAGAGCGAGAGCGAAAAGCAGCGAGAGAGAAGGCGCAAGGGAACGACGATTAGCGTGCGCGGCCGAGAGAGAGAGCGCGAGAGAAAGAGAGCCGACGACTGAATCTCGCGTAGGCTGTCTGCCAGTAAACAGCTCCTTCATTCACTGCTTATTTTATACGGGCGGCCCCCTATGCTCCACAGAAATAGCCACTTCGCTCTGTCCTTGTCGCGCGCACATGCCACGGCCGGATATGCCTTCGCTGTTGGGTAGATCTCCTTCCTCTCTCTCTCTCTCCCCCTCGTTCCTGCCTCTCCTTTCTCTCGCACTCTCGCATTCGTGTCACGCGGCTCGCACCTCGAACAACAGTACTGCTGCTCGCCGTGGAAAAGCAACGAGTAGGAGGTCCTCACCGACGTTCTCCTTCTCGCGCATCCTTCTTTCCTCTTCCTTCCGAACGCTGCTTCTTCCCTCCGTGTGTGTGACTCTCTCTCTCTCTCTCTTCTCTCTTGCGTACGTCCTCGTGCGTAAACTTCACCGAGCTGGATGCCTGCCCTTTATTCTGCCCTCCGTTATTCTTCCGTCTCCTCCTGCCGGCGCACGAGACACTGCCACACACTCTCTGCCACTGGCACAGCCAGCGAGCACCCCGACGACGACGATGCCGACAGGTGCGTCACGATCGATCGCGTCGCCCCGTCCTTCCAACGACCACGACTGACTGACACCGCGGCAGCGGGGATTTTACCGTTTCGCCGACACGGCGCCGATCCTCGTCCACTATTATTCCCTCTGTCTCTCCTCTCTTCCGTGTCCCGTCGTGTCCCGTCGTCCGTCCAACGCGCAGCAGATTACTATACTACTACCGCTACTGGTATTACTACTACACGGTATCCTCCATGCTACTCTATACACGTTCTGGTCGTTAACAGGTCTCTGCTTCTGCTTCTGCTGGCTGCTAGCTAGTACCGTGCTGCTGCTGCTGCTGCTGCTCCTCTTCACCTTCTCTGTCTCTCTCCCTCCCTCTATCTCGCTATCTTTCTCTTTCTCTTTCTCTTTCTCTTTCTCTGCGTGTGTCCGTCCACCAAACGTCACCGATATCGATATACGCGAACCGTCTTTCTCTCTTTCGCGCACACACTCGTGCTGCTCCCCGCCGTTCCGTCACACGTTACTTGCCGCGATCGTTCCCGCGAACAGAGAAAATCGATCTTCGTCTCGAATAAGACAACTTTTTCCGACGAATCACACATGCACGCTGCGACGACGACGATGATGCCGATGCCGATGATGAGGACACGACCACGATGACGATGCTCGTCGTCGGAAGCAGCCAGAGAGACCACTGCTGCGATAGATGTGACGCGTGTGTCCGTGGTTAAGTAGCGGAGCAGCGTAAGGGGTTCGCTCGCGTTCACTGGTTTTCTCGAATGGCAAGCCTCCGCTCGATTTCCCCGCGATGGCTGGCAAACTGCGCGCACACACACACATACACACGCGCGCACATAGGACAGGCGAACACGTATACACGAGGAGCCTGGGTATTCGTGGCGCACGGTCCTCTCTCGCGTTAAGCAAAGACCGGGAGAGAAAGAGAGTAGGAACGAGTGGGACGGGCGGAAGAAAAAAGGAGACGAAACGACGAGACAGCGGCGCGGGAGTGGGGGAAGCGTGAACGAAGACGGAGAGGGACAGAGGGAGAAAGAGAGAGAGAAAAGAGGCAGGAAAGAAGGAAGGGAGGAAGAAAGACGAATAAAGTGGGTGGGAGCAACGATCGTCGTGCAAGAGAGAGAAGAAAAAGTTCAGCTGGCCTCGGCGGCCATGCCGGTGTAGATCGTGCGAGCGCAGCCCAGGCACGTACTGTCCGGCCCGCAGGCCCACCACTCGACACCTTCTCTATTTTCTCGCCTTTTTCCTCTTGCTCCCTCTTCTTCTTCTTCTTCTTTTATTCTCTCTTTCCTCCGCACTTTTTTCCCTTTTTGCTTCCAACAACCACGTATTCCTCCAGGCTTCGCGATCACGTACACGACACGATCTCTCCTCTTCCTTCGCCTTGTCGTCGTCGTCGTCGTCGTCGTCGTCTTTTCTAACCTCTCTTCCTTCCAACTTTTTTCACGTTCGCCCGTAGCCCCGTGCCGGTCGACAGTCGAATCGATCTTCGAGCCTCCGAGTATCCATCGGTTCTCCTCGTTTCGTCACTATCGATCGCATTCAGTTTCGAATTTCGTCTACGGTATACGCGTTTACGTTCCCGTGGAATATCGGCCCGCGTATACCATCGGAACCAGCGAGGCCGATCGTGAACGGAGACGCGCGTTCGTGACACCACCGACGCGCGATTCTCGAGCGGAAAGGCCGAGAGAGGACTGGAAATCTCGCTTTCCTCTTTCTCTCGCCAGAGTCTTTGGTCGAGTCGAACGAACACGGTCGTCGTTGTCGTCGTCGTCGTCGTCGTCGTCGTCGTCGTCGTTCCAGTATCGTCGGTTTTTTTTCCCTCAATACCGTGTATATACCGTTCGTTTTCGCAGCAGGAGTATAATCGTGTCTCGTTTGGAGCCGAGGCCGGCTGCGCTCGACGCTAGTGTGGCGTTCTAGACTCTCTGCTTGTTACAAACAGCGGAGCAGCGGCCTGTCTGTCTGTGGGTGGGGTGCGCGCGATGCGCATGCGCACTCCATCATACCGAAAGTTGCATATGCGCGCGTTCACTCATACGCGCGTGATCGTTTACACGTAAACGCGCACACACGCGTCGCGGCAACCTCACCGCCACGAAAGCACCGTGACGCCTGAGATCCCCCTCGTCGCTTCGCCCTGCTTCGTCCGAGTATACCGTACCCCGCGAGCCAGACGCGATACTTCATTCATGCTCGTATTGTGCGTTGTGCGACCAGGGCTGCTTCTGTTCACCCAGGTCCCACGTACTTTTCGCCAACTTTCGTACACGTGTGCCGCGTCTCATCTACCACGCTCGCCCTCCATTTTCTTTTACCTATTTCATCCGTACGTTCCATCTTCATCGTCTAAATCCCTTTTTTCCTCCTATTTTCCTCCTTTTTCTTCTTTCTCTTTTTCTTTTTTCTTTTCCTTTCTTTTCTTTTCTCTTTTCGTTTCGACGATCGATCGTATCGCTCGAATTTATAAAATTCGAAATTTTTCGACGTACGCCGAACCGACGATTAAATACAAAAGGGGAGAAGAAAAATTGATAAATAAAAATCGTAACCGATCGCGGAAGTAACGACACACCACGCGATACGAGGATCCGCGCGGATTTTCGCAAACGCGTTTTATTCTACGCAGAAAGGATGGAACACGTTCGGAGAGGACGGTTTATTCATTGAAGGATATCGAAGCGAGTGACGATCTCGCTCGTTCGTATTCTCTCTTTGCTTCACGGTGCTTGAAAAATCTTCGTTCAGGTGATCGAACGTCGTAAAACCGATACCCCTCTGTGTACTACGAGGCTCTCCCACATGTCGGGGATACTCGGTTCTCTTCGTAAATGTCCGCCGACTACATCCTCTTTCGTCTTCGTCGTTCTTGTTTTACAACCCGTACGCCCGTCCTCGTTCCCCGTCTGTCCGTCTCGCTCTATTCGTTTACACGTAAGTCGCACCGTAACTCTGTGCCTGTGCCGCGTTATTTATGCGGCCGTGTGTGCGTGTTCCTCCTCCCACTCCCTGTTGTAAGACAGACAGTGAGCATAAACCAGGCTGTCCTTGTCGCTTCCAGCTCGGCCGTCCTTGTCTCGCTAGGCCGGGACAGCAGCGCGCAGCGGTTCGGGTATTAATCGGACACGCAAGTTTCGAATCACGAGCGGAATATTGTCAAGATAAATCGACCAGACTCCTGCAAATAAAATTACCATAAATACACCGGGTTGCATCACGTCGCGCTCTTTCCACTCGCCTTCCCTTGTACGTTCCAAATCGACGCTTTTGTCCTCGAGATTTCGCCACGCTATCCGCGCAACCCCCACCTCGTCATTCTGGCCCATGCCAGCCGCTCGTGAATCAATGAAGCATAATGGAGCGTGGAACGGCCCGATACCGATGTCCCGTTTCGATAAGTCATCTCGCGTACCACCGATGCAAATTTTCACCGAATTTCTAGCTCGCTATGACACCCGTCGCTGCGTCCTTCCGCCATCGCGTCTTGCGCGCGCCACGCGCCAACCTAACCTCAACCTTAAGGGTTGGCGCGCTTTTACGAAACGCGTCGGACGGTGACGAGTTTAATAGCGGACGGTAAATGCGTGGAACCGGTTCCCGCGGAAAAATTTCGCTTTTTCAATCTCGAATGCGAGAGGTGGTCGTATTAAACGCCCGATTGATTCGCGAATCGCATTTTTCACGGGTTCTGCGCGGGTTTTAGGATCGCTAGGAGGGACGAATAAAGGGTGTAAACGGTCGGCGAAAAGGAGTCGGTGACATTGAAGGGAGCAATGAAACGTGATCTAGAAACGCGACTGGCCAGACTCGTCTAATAACGTGGCGTTGCTGCAAATCATGCTCGCCGCGCATGCATACGGACAGCCGTGGAGACACTCAAGGTTTTCATGAAACGTTCCTTCATTTCGCTCGTGGGCTCACCTGATCCATTGCCAGCAGTCACTGTCGCGAGGCTATCGTCGGCAACGACTGGCCGAGCCGTGAAAGTACGAGACTCTAATTTTCTCGGGAATTTAGTATGATCGAATTGTAACGAGATGAAATATTCACGTACGAGGTTCGCGATTTGCTAGGATTAATTGATTTTTCGCGCGGAGAGAGTTGGGGTGCTGGGAAATGGGACTAGAATGAAGGGTTTTTGGATAAAGTCGAAGACATCTATCCCTAGATCGATAAGTATTCTAGAAATAGAATCAAAATGAAGAATCTTTCAATAAAATCGAAAAAAGCGATCGCTAGATCAATAAGTATACCAGAGATAAAATTAAAATGAAGAATCTTTGGATAAAGTCACGGAAATCGATCCCTAGATCGATAAGTATTCTAGAAATAGAATCAAAATGAAGAATCTTTCAATAAAATCGAAAAAAGCGATCCCTAGATAATTAAGTATTCCAGAGATAAAATTAAAATGAAGAAACTTTGGATTATGCCACAGAAATCGATTCCTAGATCGAGGGGCATTTTAGAAATAAAATCAAAATGAAGAATCTTCGGATAAAGTCACAGAAATCGATCCTTAGATTGATAAGTATTCTAGAAATAAAACCAAAATAAAGAATCTTTCAATAAAATCGAAAAAAGCGATCCCTAGATCAATAAGTATTCCAGAAATAAAATTAAAATGAAGAATCTTTGGATTATGTCACAGAAATCGATTCCTAGATCGATAAGTATTTTAGAAATAGAATCAAAATGAAGAATCTCTGGATAAAATCGGAGAAATCGATCCCTAGATCAATAAATATTCCAGAAATAAAATAAAAATGAAGAATCTTTGGACAAAATCGGAGAAATCGATCTCAGGATCTATAAATATTCTAGAAATAAAATAAAAATGAAGAATCTTTGGACAAAATCGGAGAAATCGATCTCAGGATCTATAAATATTCTAGAAATAAAATAAAAATGAAGAATCTTTGGACAAAATCGGAGAAATCGATCTCAGGATCTATAAATATTCTAGAAATAAAATAAAAATGAAGAATCTTTGGACAAAATCGGAGAAATCGATCTCAGGATCGATAAGTATTCTAGAAATAAAATCAAAATGAAGAATCTCTGGATAAAGTCACAGAAATCGATGCCTAGATCGATAGGTATTTCAGAAATAAAATAAAAATGAAGAATCCTTGAATAAAATCGGAGAAATTGATCTCAATATCGATAAGTATTGCAGAAACAATATTAAACGGAAGAATCCTTGAATAAAATCATAGAGATCGATTTCTAGATCGGTAAATATTTCAGAAGCAGCATTAAAAGCGAAGGATCCTTGAATAAAATCACGGATCTCGAGATCGATAAGTATTTCAGGTATGTTATTAACATTGGACCCACGTATGCACCGACTCCTCATGCGAGCCTGAGCAAATAATTGAATTTGCGCGATGATAATCACGTATGTGTAATTACGCACTTCCTGAATAAAAGACAATAGCGATTTCGTGGAAAGTAACTGTTTCAAAATATTTCAGGTAACGTTAGAATTAATGACTTTTAATTTCTCTCTAAATATAGTATATGCAGCCAGTGATAATTAAATTTGTATAATGAAAATGATTAAGTGCATCTAATTACGTTCTTGCTGAATAAAAGTCAATACTAATTCCGTCGGACGCAGTTGCTTCGAAACGTTTCGAATAACGTTAGGATTTTATACCGACTTCTAATGCGTGCCTAAATATAGCATTCGTGGTTAATAATAATTCCATTTGCACCTCGCGAATAATTAGGAATACGTAATTACGCTCCTGCCGGGTAAAGAATCAATATTAATTTCGTGGTGAAGCATCTATCTCGGGGGCTTTCGAGCAACTTTAGAATTGCTAACTTTAAATTTCTATCTAAATATAGCACTCATAGATAACGAGAATTAGATTTCTACGATGGAAATAATTGAGTATATACGTAATTACGCTCACGCAGGATAAAAGTTAATATTAATTCCGTTGGGCGCTGTTGTTTTATGGCGTTTCAGGTACCGTTACGACCGCCGACTTTTAACGCTAAAACTAATGCTAACATTGGCCAAATAACCGGTGAACGAAGGAAAACGAAAGAAGAGAGAAAATGGGATAAGTGAAAATATTAAAAAAATAATTAAACGCAAAATATCGCGAAATCGAGCGATAAAACGTCGTTTAGACTATACTAGATCACTGTGTTAAAGTGTTCAGGTAACCTAATATACGTGAAAAGTAATATCTGAATTTTTATAGCGAAAATAATTAACAGCGTGTAATTAGGTTCGTAGCTAATCGAGCAACAGTCTAATCTGAAGAATAATAATTAAATTCATATAAGTAAAACGATCAACTATACTCGATTTCATTAATACCTAAATAAAATTTAATTCCACTACAACAGTAATTAACCCTTTGCACTTGGTGATTATTTTCTTTGCAGAAAAATAGCAATTCGAAGACTTTCTCTACTAACAGCGAGGATATTTTTGAAACGGTAAATAAGGAATCGGGTATAAATTAACTCATAAAATTATTGTATTTTCATATTCCAAGCAAGCTGAGGAAATTTTAAATTTGATATGTTAATTAACACGGATCTTCGGAATTTGATTAATCGGTGACCTAAGCTCACCTCTCGAGTGCAAAGGGTTAACTAATTCAATATCTAATTTAATTATTTTAATATTTAATAAAAAAAAAAATCTAGTAAAACCTAATCACGCTAATCAATTTCGCAATTTCAACGTTAAAATGCGACACTTTCATCAAACGAGATTACGAGATCCGCCAAAGTACGTGTAAAAAAAAATGGCGGCTGACTAGTGTGGAAAGACCAATAATTACAATTAACGCGACATTCGCCGGTGTCCTTTTACACTGGTGGTCGTTGCGACGCGATGGAAGCGGCGAATTTATAATAACAATATAAATACACATTCTGCATGGCGGGCGTGGCGATGCGAATCGCGTGCACCACTTCCCTCGGGAGGATATCCGGTGTGGAAACGCTTCGTCCTACGTCTCCCTCCCTCTCGCTCCGACGCTCCAGCCCCCTCTCTCTCTTCCCTCTTACGTTCGATGATCACCTTTCCTAGCGTGGTAATAGCACGTCCTGACGTACTCCCGACCGGCGTACGGAGACACGTTCGTCTCGTCGTTTTCGCCACCTCGCCTACGTGTCTAACCCTGCTGCAAAGCTTCGCGATTTCCGACAGGTGTGAACGGTACTTAACGCAGCGACACGCGCGTGTCGCACAACGATCTCTGTCGAGAGACGAGCCTACATACGTGTCTTTCATCTTTGTACCTTTTTCCAATTTTACTGCAAAAATGAGCAAAGTCAAATTTCAAAATCCGAAGCAGATTTGGCGGGAATTTTTGAAACGAATTCTTCGCGATAACCCTTCGACTTGAAATTTTGGGAATGTTAGGATATTTTTGGAAATTTACGGAAATGTTTTGCTACGCGGATAATTGGGATTTAGGGTGACGAGTATATTCGTCGAATATAGAATAAATACGCGCGTTGCAAATTTGCCGTAAATTTGTTTAAATTCGAGATTTAAAAATTTGGAAATTCAAGAAAATAGAAAATACCGATATTTTCGTATAAAATTCTAATAAGAGGCTTTCGTTCCTTTTTGTATGCCACTGTTGAGACGACGATGGACTGCTGACACTCGGCAAGTGTCCACGAAATTTTTGGAATTTCTTTCACAAAGAAAAGAGGAACTATATAGGGAATATATGTATGAAATTTTCCGAATGTACCATAAAAAATGAAGAAAAATGATCATTAAAAATGACTAGGAAGCTCGTGTCAGAGTTACATGTGTAATTCGCAGAGAAGCGTGGTTTTTCCGGGCAAACCCGATTCAGGAGCGAGGACAAATTAAGAGAAGAGTTTTCGCGCAACTGGATCCGAGCCATCTTTCATTTTCTGCGCCATCGGCTTCAACGGTTGCAGGGGTTAATTGTCTAATTAAGTAAGGCGCTGGACGTGCAGCGGGCATCGCGCTGGAAAACGACGACGGCGAAAGTTACCCTCGTTTTCGCCATTTTGTTCCACCGCTTCCTCCTCGTTGTTCTACACCGTTTGTTCACCGGCTGCTTCTGTCCTCTTTGGCAATCGTTCCGTTCCCGTGCGCGTAAATCCGGCGGACTTCTTTTTCCGCGAAACCGTGAAATCTGCATCGGTTAACGCTTCCACGAATTAGCCGCTAACGAGTCGCCACGGCGAGCAATTGAAAATGACGACGCCTTTGAAGACTAAATTAAGAATTAACCCCTAGCCACGCACATCTGGATCCAATGCGCGGCTAGGGTTTTTATTCCACGATACTCTTCCTCGCATAGGTGGATCTCGTAGCTGCTTTCTGCGGTAGAGGCTTCGCGACGAGTATAAAAGCGATTTTATTTTTGATTTCGTATAGTGTTGTCGATGTATACACATTCTGCATGGCGGGCGTGGCGATGCGAATCGCGTGCACCACTTCCCTCGGGAGGATATCCGGTGTGGAAACGCTTCGTCCTACGTCTCCCTCCCTCTCGCTCCGACGCTCCAGCCCCCTCTCTCTCTTCCCTCTTACGTTCGATGATCACCTTTCCTAGCGTGGTAATAGCACGTCCTGACGTACTCCCGACCGGCGTACGGAGACACGTTCGTCTCGTCGTTTTCGCCACCTCGCCTACGTGTCTAACCCTGCTGCAAAGCTTCGCGATTTCCGACAGGTGTGAACGGTACTTAACGCAGCGACACGCGCGTGTCGCACAACGATCTCTGTCGAGAGACGAGCCTACATACGTGTCTTTCATCTTTGTACCTTTTTCCAATTTTACTGCAAAAATGAGCAAAGTCAAATTTCAAAATCCGAAGCAGATTTGGCGGGAATTTTTGAAACGAATTCTTCGCGATAACCCTTCGACTTGAAATTTTGGGAATGTTAGGATATTTTTGGAAATTTACGGAAATGTTTTGCTACGCGGATAATTGGGATTTAGGGTGACGAGTATATTCGTCGAATATAGAATAAATACGCGCGTTGCAAATTTGCCGTAAATTTGTTTAAATTCGAGATTTAAAAATTTGGAAATTCAAGAAAATAGAAAATACCGATATTTTCGTATAAAATTCTAATAAGAGGCTTTCGTTCCTTTTTGTATGCCACTGTTGAGACGACGATGGACTGCTGACACTCGGCAAGTGTCCACGAAATTTTTGGAATTTCTTTCACAAAGAAAAGAGGAACTATATAGGGAATATATGTATGAAATTTTCCGAATGTACCATAAAAAATGAAGAAAAATGATCATTAAAAATGACTAGGAAGCTCGTGTCAGAGTTACATGTGTAATTCGCAGAGAAGCGTGGTTTTTCCGGGCAAACCCGATTCAGGAGCGAGGACAAATTAAGAGAAGAGTTTTCGCGCAACTGGATCCGAGCCATCTTTCATTTTCTGCGCCATCGGCTTCAACGGTTGCAGGGGTTAATTGTCTAATTAAGTAAGGCGCTGGACGTGCAGCGGGCATCGCGCTGGAAAACGACGACGGCGAAAGTTACCCTCGTTTTCGCCATTTTGTTCCACCGCTTCCTCCTCGTTGTTCTACACCGTTTGTTCACCGGCTGCTTCTGTCCTCTTTGGCAATCGTTCCGTTCCCGTGCGCGTAAATCCGGCGGACTTCTTTTTCCGCGAAACCGTGAAATCTGCATCGGTTAACGCTTCCACGAATTAGCCGCTAACGAGTCGCCACGGCGAGCAATTGAAAATGACGACGCCTTTGAAGACTAAATTAAGAATTAACCCCTAGCCACGCACATCTGGATCCAATGCGCGGCTAGGGTTTTTATTCCACGATACTCTTCCTCGCATAGGTGGATCTCGTAGCTGCTTTCTGCGGTAGAGGCTTCGCGACGAGTATAAAAGCGATTTTATTTTTGATTTCGTATAGTGTTGTCGATGATTCGCTGATATTACGTTGGAAAAAGGTAACGTAGTGGGTATCGATCAGTGGGATCGACTAAAGTTATTGGTCTTCCCAGGAGAAAGCGTTTTAACGCGGCCTTAAGATTTTCCGGTTAACTCACTAGCGCCACCACGTCCCGTAACTCCGATAAGCGTACCGCAAATATCGTGTACGTATTGTTGAGTCGTTTTCTAATTTTATCGATGGAATATTGGACTTTTAATGTAGTTGTAGTCCTCTTAACACTAGAACTACCGATCTTTAATGGGTATCTAACTATAACGTGCACGGATTATAGTAATTTCAGCGGTACGATGAATACGAGTGAATATATCGATTACAGTTCTTTCTTAATACGAGTTGATACCAATTTTATTCTTAAAACAGGTGTATGTGTACTGTGATTGCAATTAGGAAAACTCTGGGACCAGTCATTTTGGCTGGGTTGGTAGTTCTAGTGTTAATGATGATCCTATACGGATCATGAAGCGTATAATTACTATCGTTTATATTTTCCTTCCTGACTGAAATCGTTAACTTTGAACGACAAATTTCCAAGTCTTCGCGACTTCAAGCGATATGAACCGATTGTGAAACGTCTCTGGAACCGATGTTACCATCATCGACAGCCATAATCTCGTCTCTTACCCAAATCCATCAACCCCAAACGTCAAATCCCTAAGCAGTATCTCTAGAACCGACTTTATTATACATCCTTACCCACATTCTCGTGTCTAACTCAAACCCATTAATCCCAAACGTCAAATCCCCGAATCCTCGCGATTCTCAGTGATTCCAACCAACTTTGCAGTATCTCTAGAACCAATTTTACTGTCATCGTCACTCACACTGTCGTCTTCGACCCAAATTTATCAGCCACGAATCCTCGCATCCTCGAATCCTAGTGATCCTCAGCGACCTAGACACGGAGCTCCGAAAACCATCGCTGAAAGCACGTCTAGAGAAGCTCAGCTCCGCGGCGCGAGTGAAAGAGGAGCGATTCTATCGGGGCAATGGCGAGTGGAGCTGCTTGCAAGTTCGTGGCGCGGAGGGTCGCGCGTTTCGTTCTCACGATATCGTTTACATGGCAAGCAGCAGCGAGATACCGCGGTGACGCAAAAGTCTTGGGCCTTCGGACCGGCTATATTAACCAGGCTGAGAAACACTGGTTTAGCCTATATTTAAACGGCGGCACGCCGCGTATCTTAAGCGCGTTCATTAATGCACTTAAGTGTGTACGCCCGTTTAACCTTACGCCTGTTTACAGTTCTCTCGCCTGGACGATTTGTAACCTACGACATACTAAGACACATTTCTGCCTCTAGCTGACCTTCGTCCAGCTGTCCCTGCGAAAGAATGCCGCTATTCGAACCGTCATACTTCGCCTCGTGCTTCCATCCAATTCCATCCAATTCTATCGATCTTCTCCCACGATTTATGCCAATGAGAAAACATCTATGAGAAATTTTTCCTTTTATTTTTGTTTTGTAATTTTCTTCTATATTTCTTTCTTTTTCTTGCTTTTCTCCCA
The DNA here is from genome assembly GCF_001483705.2 of Eufriesea mexicana. Classification (NCBI taxonomy): domain Eukaryota; kingdom Metazoa; phylum Arthropoda; class Insecta; order Hymenoptera; family Apidae; genus Eufriesea; species Eufriesea mexicana. The sequence continues at coordinate 367,318 of NW_016916911.1, read as the reverse complement.
GTCATTGGTGCATCGCTGACAGAGTCTCTAGATCAATGGAGGCTAATTTGCGGAGCAGAGTGGAGCACGAGGACGGTATGTAGGTTCGAAGAGAATTTTCCCGAAGATCGCGGCGGTGTCACGTGAACGAACGAGGAGGAAAGAAGCGGAAAGAACCCGGAGTCAAAGACACGAGAGCAGAGGGGAGCAAGGGGAACGATAACGATACGTTTTTCTGACTACACGTAAACGCCGAACTATCTACGCGATCTTTCGTGACCTAAGCCACGGACGAATACACGCGTGGAAAACAGTGAATGGTCCGTGCGCCGTCGCGGACAAGCAGCATTGACATTTCTAGGACTTTGCCAACATCGACCTGGTCGCCATTTTTCCTCTCCGCGTTCGCACATTTTTCTGCGAGCTTTCAGACGGATTCGATAAGATTCCAGCTTTCAGGATTTACTGAAGAATTTTTGAAGAGTGTAAATAGATTTTTGATAGTTGGGGAAATTGAAAATAGATTGGAAATTACGGAGATAATTTTTCCTTCGTATTCTTCGAAATCTGGAACCGATTTTTTTCAGAATTTCGATAAAATTTTCTCAAGTATTATTAATTAATCTCTCCTATTAATTGTAATTTTTCTACTAGAAATTTTTGTGTTCCATATTTCTATAATGTAAAGGGAGATTCGTTTATATTAAATAAATAAATAAATATGTATAAAAATCTGGAAAAAGGTTTGGATCGTTCTCTTTTTCTTCGAGATAGCTACGAAGAATAAACAAATGGAATTTTAATAGTCGAGAAAAATGAAAATGATTTAGAAAATTTTTGTTCTCCGTATATAAAAATTTGCGATCGATTTCAACCGGAAAATCGACGAGATTCGATCCTCTGGATCCTTTTCTCTTTTTCCGAGGAAATTCGCGTAGAAAATGGATCTACGAGGATTGAAGACATCGAAAGTGACCTTGAAATAGCAGAGATATTAAAAGAAGCGCAAATATCGCCTTCACCCGCGACAAGCAAGTATTTTTCCCTTTTTTTCCTCATTTTTTCGAATGAATATTCACGACGTATAAAAAGCGGCAATTTGTCGTCGCGGAAACGAGTAAACAAACACGTCGCGGTTACATAGGAGAAATCACGTTCCTCGAGGTTTATAAATACGCGAATGACAGATTTGAGGAAAACAAATTATATAATACTTTCCACAGACGCAACGTAATAGACGCCACTGTAATAACGATCGATTCGTCCACCGAAAGATCGTCGGATGACTGCAAAGTTGGATCGCGAAATACTTTCTGCCAATTTTTTGGCCCATTTTTCGTCCATTTTCTACCGATCTTTCGCCGATTTTTCGTCGATTTTTCGCCGATCGAAAGATCGTCGAGTGACCGAAATGTTGGCTCACGGATTACTTTTCGTCGAGTTTTGGCCTAGTTTCCGTCGATTTTTTGACGATCTTTCGCCGATTTTTCGCCGATTTTTCGTCGATCGAAAGATCGTCGAGTAACCGAAATGTTGGATCACGGATTACTCTTCGCCGAGTTTTGGCCTAGTTTCCGTCGATTTTTTGACGATCTTTCGCCGATTTTTCGCCGATTTTTCGTCGATCGAAAGATCGTCGAGTGACCGAAATGTTGGATCACGGATATTTTTTCGCTAAGTTTTGGCCTAGTTTCCGTCAATTTTCTACCGATCTTTCGCCGATTTTTCGCCGATCGAAAAATCGAAAGATCGTCGAAAGACCGAAATGTTGAATTACGGATTACTTTTCGCCGAGTTTCGGCCTAGTTTCCGTCGATTTTCTACCGATCTTTCGCCGATTTTTCGCCGATCGAAAAATCGAAAGATCGTCGAAAGACCGAAATGTTGGATCAAGAATTATTTTTCGCCGCGTTTTGGCCTAGTTTCCGTCGATTTTCTGCCGATCTTTTGCCGATTTTTCGTCGATTTTTCGTCGATTTTTCGCCAATCAAAAGATCGTCGAGTGACCAAAATGTTGGATCATGGATTTCTTTTCGCCGAGTTTCGGCCTAGTTTCCGTCGATTTTCTACCGATCTTTCGCCGATTTTTCGCCGATCGAAAAATCGAAAGATCGTCGAAAGACCGAAATGTTGAATCACGGATTACTTTTCGCCGAGTTTCGGCCTAGTTTCCGTCGATTTTCTGCCGATCTTTCGCCGATTTTTCGACGATTTTTCGGCGATCGAAAGATCGTCGAGTGACCGAAATGTTGGATCATGGATTTCTTTTCGCCAAGTTTTGGCCTAGTTTCCGTCGATTTTCTGCCGATCTTTCGCCGATCTCTCGTCAATTTTTCGCCGATTTTTCTCCGAGCGAACGATGGTCGGTTGCCTGGAAGGCCGGAATCGCGGAATACTTTCCGCGAAAGCATGAACGCGTCGCTTGCGAGGTCATCATTCCCATCGCTAACGCACACGCAGCCACGTGTGTTGCGTATAGACGCGCGAGGACAACCTGCAGATGCATGAATGACTCGAAATGACGTGTGTTCATTGAGCGCCGCTTGGCGTGCCGACTTGGTGCTCTCGGTTGCTCCCAGCAAGGACACGACATATTTTCTGACTTGTGTAGGAAAAGATTCGAACCGACCGATTCCGATCCCCGCTACCTTTTCTCTCATCACGGTTCTTGCTATACTATACTTCGCCATTTTCCCCGTTTTCTGACGCCAGGTCACCAAGATTTACCTTCAGATAAGCTATCTTTTTTATCAAAAGTAGATTAAGCTAGTGGTATTTTGAAATGCTTGATTTAGAGTACTTTGCGATTCGCGTAGGGAAGGATTCGAACCGATCGATATCGAACAAGACTACTTCTTCGATAATTTTCGCTATTTCCTCAGTCGAGTCCAGGAAGATTTAGGCTAAGATACGATCTCTTAAAAATAGATTAAGGTGTTAATATTTTAAGATGCTCGATTTAGAATATTTTACGACGCGTGTAGGAAAGGGTTCGAGCCGATCGTTGTCGATCGCGATTCATTCTATCTAAACGTCTGTTATTCGATATATCGAGATGACTGGTTTCGAGTATTTTTCTCATCGAGAATATCTTTTCATGAATGCGCGTTATCGATCTGCCAATCTAGCGAAGGCTTCGAGCCGATCGCGATTCGACGTTGATCGCAATTGATTTTTATGAAATATATTCTTAAGATGTCTGACTTGGAATACTTCCTGATTTATCTTCAGAAAAGATCCTAATCGCGATTATTTTTTCGTAGATTATTATTGTTTCGAGATAGTTGATTGGGAATTTTGTACAACGCGTCTAGGAAAAGATTCGAACACTCACAGACTCTTTTTAATTGGAATCCAGAAAAATGGAGTCCAATTTATAGATATAAATGGAATAGAGAAGAAATAAAATATCGGATTGACCGATTTATTATAGAATATTTCGTGTAAAATAAGATTCTGATCTCGATTGTATCTTTTTTTAGACGCGTTGTTAATACCTCGAGACGATTGATTTAGGGTAGTTCGTGACGCGTGCAAGAAAGAATTTTAACCGATCGATTCCGATTTTACATTTGCTACGTGTTTCCCTGAGATGCGCGTTGTTGAGACGTCGAGATGACGGAGTTAGAGTGCGACTATCTTTTCTTAGACACGCCATTGGTATTTCCAGATGCTTGATTCAGAATACTTTATGACTCGCGTAAGAAAAGGTTTCGATCGCGACTATCTTTTCTCACTCGCGTCATTGCTCTTCCAAGATTTGCAGTATTTTCAGACTCGCGTGTGGAAAGATTCGAATCCACCGGATTTTCATCCATACTTCTTCAAAATCAACTATTTCACGAGTAGAGCACGATATTACGCGAAGAATACGAGTAGTACGAAGGAAAATAAGAAAATAATTCAACGTTACGCGCGATATTTACGATAGGTCGGAGTTACGGACCGTGGTGGCGCTAGTGAGTTACGTGGAAAATTTTAAGGCTGCCTTGAAACGCTTACTGGCTGTAGAATATTTTTCGAAGTAATTGAACGGTACGCACGATATTTACGATAGATCGGAGTTACGGACCGTGGTGGCGCTAGTGAGTTACGTGGAAAATCTTAAGGCTGCCTTGGAACGCTTAGTCGTGAACGGATTGTCGTTCTATCGATCATATTTCTCAGTAGTTTTAACAAATTTGTAATTTTATCACCCTCTTTTTCTTCTTTTGTTACATAATTTGAAATTAATTATTTCTTTTTTCCCTTTTCAATACCGTGTTGAAGGATATTCGCACGAGGAGACATATTCGATCATTTCTAATTGCAACTGTCTTCTCTTGGATGCATTCGATTCGTTTATCGAGGTGGCTGTAGAATATTTTTCGAAGTAATTCAACGGTACGCACGATATTTACGATAGATCGGAGTTACGGACCGTGGTGGCGCTAGTGAGTTACGTGGAAAATCTTAAGGCTGCCTTGGAACGCTTAGTCGTGAACGGATTGTCGTTCTATCGATCATATTTCTCAGTAGTTTTAACAAATTTGTAATTTTATCATGCTCTTTCTCTTCTTTTCTAATTTATCTTGAAATCAATTATTATTTTTTTCCTTTTCCCGTGCCTTGTTGCATTATATTTACACGCGAAGAGATTTTCGATCGATTCTAGTCGTGACTTTTCTTTCAGACGCACTCGATTCGTTTATCGAGGTGGCTTTAGAATATTTTTCGACTCGTAAACCGACTGATCTCGATCCCGATTATCTTCTGTTAGTCACGCGTTATCGATTTATCAGAGCGACTGACGTAAAGTATTTCCTGGCTTGCATAGAAAAATATTCCAACTGCCTTTACGTTGCTTAACCTAGCGATGATGCGAAGCGAGCCTATTCGTAGAACAGATCCGTTCATTCATAAATCCTTATTAGAACCTGAAATCACGCGTGACATTCTTCACGGAGTAACCCAAATATTACGTTCTAATAAAATCTTCATCTTTGATGCGGTCGTCATCGCGATGATCATCAACGAACATCATTGATATTTTCCTTTCATCGTTATTCCGTTGATCCAACAGTGAAACGAATAACACGTTAAGTCTTTCGGTTCTACTCTGCAATGCAATTGAAAATCTATAAAAATATCCTTCGTGACTAGCATGTTAACCAATGCATAAACAACGAAGTGCAATATTTCGTGGGTAATTTCGAAATAATACCACTGACGTTGAAGGTGTTAACTAGCTACACAACGTAAACGTTCAACTACGACACGTGAAATTGCAAAAATATTTTCTCTAAGAAATAAAAAAGAAACATAGGCTTTCAATCTACTGAAGCTGTCAACTCTACCACATGGATCTACCAAAGCGGAGAAAAATGAAGGTAGAAAAGTATGGTGGGTAGTGGAAACCAGGTGAGTCGATAAATTCGAAACAACGGAATGGACGGTAGCGATGGGAAAATTTGTTCGTACCAAAAGCTCGTTTCTATCCTCTAACAACTGTAACAGGCAGTATTGATGACTCGGGAGCGCAGTGGTATCGGCGAGAGGGAGACAAGGTGGGTATGAGGCCGGCTCGAGGCGGGCAGGGGGTTTGAAGGAAATGAGCGCGCACACTTACGCTTACGCGTTACGAGCGTGTAGTAAATGCGTGTAGAGGCGACCGCATCGGTAAACCGATTAAACGACTTACATAAGTTCCAGTTGGCGGAGCCTCGAAGATACGTAGATTCGATGGAAAGAGGCCCCGATGGATACGAGCGACCAGACCGCAGCCACGGCAACGACAGCCGCGTCGGGAATCGATAGAGGATCGATGAACACAACCGATCGCGAACCGATAGAAAACCGATATTAAAATGACCGAGAACCGATCTCGAATCGATCGAGAACCGGTTGAGTAACGATTAAAAATACGCTTGCGAGTCGATTAAGAACCGATTGCAAACCGATTGCGAACCGATTGAGAACCGATACAGGAATGACTGAGAACCGATCGTAAATCGGTTTTGAATCGATCGAGCAACGATTAAAAATACGATGGTGAATCGATTAAGAACCGATTGCAAACCGATTGCGAAACGATTGCGAACCGATTGAGAACCGATTGAGAACCGATACAGGAATGACTGAGAAACGATCTTGAATCGATTGAGAACCGGTTGAGTAACGATTAAAAATGCGATTGCGAGTCGATTAAGAACCGATTGCAAACCGATTGCGAACCGATTGAGAACCGATACAGGAATGACTGAGAACCGATCGTAAATCGGTTTTGAATCGATCGAGCAACGATTAAAAATATGATGGTGAATCGATTAAGAACCGATTGCAAACCGATTGCGAACCGATTGAGAACCGATACAGGAATGACTGAGAAACGATCGTAAATCGGTTTTGAATCGATCGAGCAACGATTAAAAATACGATGGTGAATCGATTAAGAACCGATTGCAAACCGATTGCGAACCGTTTGAGAACCGATACAGGAATGACTGAGAAACGATCTTGAATCGATTGAGAACCGGTTGAGTAAAGATTAAAAATTCGATTGCGAGTCGATTAAGAACCGATTAGAACCGATTACGAATCGATAGAGAACCGATCGTACATCGATTGAGGATCGGTTTTGAATCGATTGAGAACCGATTGAGCAACGATTAAAAATTCGATGGTGAACAGATAAGAACCGATTGCGAATCGATTGAGAACCGATTAAGGATCGATTGCGATCAGATTGAGAATCGATTGAGAACCGATTAAGGATCGATTGCGATCAGATTGAGAATCGATTGGGTAACGATTAAAAATACGATTGTGAATCGATTAAGAACCGATTGAAACCAATTGAGAATTGATTGCGAACAAATTAAGAACCGATTGCAAATCGATCTCGAATACCGATTCAGAACCGATTGAATACTAATTGAGAGACTGAGAGCCGATCGAATACCGATTGAGAACCGATTACGAATCAATTGTTAACAAATTGGGAACCGATTAATAACAGTTTGAGAACCGGGAGAGAACCGATTGAATACCGACTGAGAACCGATTAAATACCGATCGAGAACCGATTACGAACCAATTGAAAACCGATTGAGAACCGATTACGAATCGTTTGAGAACCGGTAGAGAACCGATTGAATACCGACTGAGTACCAATTAAATACCGATTGAGAACCGATTAAGAACCGACTGATAACCGATTGAGAACCGATTACGAATCAATTGCTAACAAATTGAGAACCGATTAAGAACCGTTTGAGAACCGGTAGAGAACCGATCTAATACCGATGGAGAACCGTTTAAGAACCGATTGATAACCGATTGAGAACCGATCGAATACCGATTGAGAACCGATTACGAATCAATTACCAACAAATTGAGAACCGATTAAGAACCGGTAGAGAACCGATCGAATACCGATGGAGAACCGTTTAAGAACCGATTGATAACCGATTGAGAATCGATCGAATACCGATTGAGAACCGATTACGAATCAATTACCAATAAATTGAGAACTGATTAAGAACCGACTGATAACCGACTGATAACCGATTGAGAACCGATTACGAATCAATTGCTAACAAATTGAGAACCGTTTGAGAACCGGTAAAGAACCGATTGAATACCGACTGAGATCCGTTTGAATACCCATCGAGAACCGCTTAAGAACCGATTGATAACCGATTGAGAACCGATTCCGAATCAATTACCAACAAATTGAGAACCGATTGAGAACCGATTAAGAACCGTTTGAGAACCGGTAGAGAACCGATCGAATAGCGATGGAGAACCGTTTAAGAACCGATTGATAACCGATTGAGAACCGATTGAATACCGACAGAGAACCGATTAAGAATCGGTCGTGAAGCGATGGAGAAGCAACGAAGAACCGATCGGCAACCGATGATACGGATTCGGCTGGAGCGGAAGAAAAGGAACGTGAGTGCATTGCGCCCCGGTGTTCGCCACGGATGCATTTCCTGTGTGCACGCTGCACAAAACGACGATAGCCTCGTTTCGAGTTCCTTCGCTAATTATGTTTCAAATTTACCGATCTACCGGCGAGGAGGAAGCGGAACAGTTATACCTACCATTAAAAAGTTAATGAGTCATGGTATCTCCACGGGGAATTTTAAGTATTCCTGATTCGGCGGTCGTACTTCGCTTGGCTTCCGGTATTTCATCGCTCGCCTCTCGGTCTCCTCGAATTAACCAATTCTAAATTTCACGCTCTCCTATCCTCTTCCTAACCTTCCCCTACCTTCCTTCCTCTACAACCCCTCTCGTTCTCCCGAAAAATCCCCCCCGAAAAAAGAATCCGAGTCCCAATCGATCTAACGTCGTGGAGAATTTCGAGATGATCGCGGAACCGGAAGCGGAAGATCGAGGAGCGAGACGATGACAGCTGGCTGGCCAGAATCTCGCGACGTAGCTCTCGCTCTCCGAGAGGCGAAAAGAAAAACACGGAGAAGGTTACGCTGATACACTCGAGCGCGAACATTCGATCGATCGTTCTTTTCTTGTGAAACTTGTGGTCTTTATTTTTATCGCGATAATTCGCTCGGTCATCTTATACAAAGTGAGTACATATACAAAACACGTGAGGCTCTCGTATATCATTTCCTTTTTCCCCTAACGTAACAGCATTCTACCTTTTTCTCTCGTCTGTCTCTCTCTCTCTCTCTCTCTCTCTCTCTCTCTCTTTCTCTCGTTCTCATTCTCTCTCAGTCACTCATTCACACACCGTCCTCCTCCTATCCGCGTATCTACACCTACTCCCCTTTCCGTCTCTTCTCTTCCTCGCACGTGTGTTCCCGAACCACGAAACCGGAAACACGTCGGAAACTGTATGCGAGACACGCTTCTCCTTCCACGAATCGATCGTGAGTACCGAGGCGACTCAGACGAGTTTGCCATTCGTGACGAAATTCGTCGCCGTAACTATTACCATATCTCGCTTTCCGACACCATCGCCGTCTCACCGTGTGTACCTAGCTGTAACCCGCAACGCGCCTTGAATTAACGTCGCGCAGGAATTTCATACGTCCGTGATCTAGAACGCCGTTCCAGGCCCGACACAACCGACATTCGCATTCGTATTGCACATTGTATACTTCTATTGCACCTTCCATCTTACCTATTCCTCGTCCACTCGAATCTTCCTCGCCGGGCAGAGCCGACGATCAACCACTCACGTGTCTCGAGAGCGATTCGTGGAAGCGGAAGCGGGAACCGAGCGCGCCCAACAAGGAAATACTCAAGAGAGCGTCATATGGAGGAGAAGATGGTGTGGAAGAAAGTGTGGGAGCAAGTATGGTCGGGGAAAAAATGGCGAATGGTGATGGAAAACACCGAAGAGACGTTTGCACGAAGATATAAAAAGGAGGATGACGCAAGGACACTATGGTTGAGGAAAAATGGCGAACAGTGGTGGAAAATACCGAAGATACGTTTGCACGAAAATATAAAAAGGAGGATGACGTAAGGACACTATGGTTGAGGAAAAATGGCGAACAGTGGTGGAAAAGACGAAGAGACGTTTGCACGAAGATAGGAAGAGTATGAAGTAAGGACCACACTCACTATGGTTGGAGAAAATGGCGAAAGGTGATGGAAAAGACGAAGAGACATTTGTACGAAGATAGGAAGAGTATGAGGCAAGGACCACGCTCGCTAAGATCAGGGAAAAACGGCGAATAGTGATGGAAAACACCGAAGAGATGTTTACGTGAAAATAGAAAGGAGGAACATTATAGTCGGGGAAAAATGGCGAATAAGTGATGGAAAAGATGAAGAGACGTTTACATGAAAATAGAGGATGAGGTAAGGAAGTATGGTCAGGGAAAAATGGCGAATGGTAATGGAAAAGACGAAGAGAAGTTTGCACGAAGATAGAAAGAGGAGGATAAGCTAAGGACACTATGGTTGGGGAAAAATGGTGAATAATAGTGAAAAACACCGAAGGTACGTTTGCACGAAGATAGGAAAAGGATGATGAACGAAGAACACTATAGTCTGGGAAAAATGGCGAATGCTAATAGAAAACACAGAGACGTTTGTATAAAGATATGAAGAGGAGGATGAAGTAAGGAAGTATGATCGAGGAAGAATGGCGAATGGCGATGGAAAAAACGAAGAAACGTTTGCATAAAAATAAAAAGAGGAGGATACAGTAAGAACGCTATAGTCGGAAAAATGGCGAATGGCGATGAAGAACACGAAGAGAAGTTTGCACGAAGATAGAAAGAGGAGGATAAGCTAAGGACACTATGGTTGGGGAAAAATGACGAATAATAGTGGAAAACACGGATGAGATGTTTGCACGAAGATGGGAATAGGTGGATGAGCAATGAACACTATGATCAAGGAAGAATGGCGAATGCTAATAGAAAAGACAGAGACGTTTGTATAAAGATATAAAGAGGAGGATGAGGAAAGGAAGTATGATTGGGGAAAAATTACAAATGGCGATGGAAAACACGGAAGAGACGTTTGCACGAAGATGGGAATAGGCGGATGAGCGATGAACACTATGATCGAGGAAAAATGGCGAATGGCGATGGAAAACACGGAAGAGATGTTTGCGCGAAGATAAGAAGCGGAGGATGAAGTAAGGAAGTATGGTCGAGGAAGAATGGCGAATGGCGATGGAAAAAACGAAGAAACGTTTGCATAAAAATAAAAAGAGGAGGATACAGTAAGAACGCTATAGTCGGAAAAATGGCGAATGGCGATGAAAAACACGAAAGAGGCGTTTGCATGAAAATAGGAAGTGGGGGATGAGGTAAGGAAGTACGATCGGGGAAAAATTACAAATGGCGATGGAAAACACGGAAGAGGCGTTTGCATGAAAATAGGAAGTGGGGGATGAGGTAAGGAAGTACGATCGGGGAAAAATTACAAATGGCGATGGAAAACACGGAAGAGATGTTTGCGCGAAGATAGGAAGTGGAGGATGAGGAAAGGAAGTACGATTGGGGAAAAACGTCGAATGGCGATGGAAAAGGCGGAAGAGAAACTTTCGCGAAGATAGGAAGTGGAGGATGAGGAAAGGAAGTACGATTGGGGAAAAATGGCGAATGGCGATGGAAAAGGCGGAAGAGAGACTTTCGCGAAGATAGGAAGTGGAGGATGAGGAAAGGAAGTACAATTGGGCAAGAATGGCGAATGGCGAATGGCGATGGAAAAGGCGGAAGAGAGACTTTCGCGAAGATAGGAAGTGGAGAATGAGGAAAGGAAGTACGATTGGGGAAAAACGTCGAATGGCGATGGAAAAGGCGAAAGAGAGACTTTCGCGAAGATAGGAAGTGGAGGATGAGGAAAGGAAGTACGATTGGGGAAAAACGTCGAATGGCGATGGAAAAGGCGGAAGAGGGGTTTGCTGTAAGATAGCGAGAGAGGAGAGGGGGAGGTAGGGAGAGGGGCGAAAAAGACAGGACTAGGTGGCGAGTGGCGAGGAAACCGGAGCGTGTGACGTAAGGTAGATGGGAAAAACGGAGGTTGCGGTGGAATGGCGGCGGGAAGAGGAGGAAGAGAGAAGACGGAAGTCCCTTTTCGTTTGGAACAGCCACCGCCTTGTTCGCCTGCCGCGACCGCATGCGAGGTAGTATCGGACGAAACTCGTTCACTCGGCGCTAGCTAGCTCGCATCGGAGATGGAAGTGGCCGGAAACTAGGAAACGCTAAGGGCTTTTCTCGCTTTCTCTTCTATCGTCGTCCCTCTGTGCGTCGACCAACCTGCGTAACAAAATTCTTCCAAAGGCCTCTTCTTCCCTTTCCCCTCCGACACGCTTACAACTTCCGGCCACGGACAGACGCGTTGCGAACTCTTGGATCCTCTAGGCGGACAACGCAGTGCGATCTAATTCTAATCCGTCTAACTCTGCCGTCTCTGCCATGTCGTTCGGAAAAGGTATATCTCCTCGACTAATTTCAAAAATATCTCCGACGTTCACGCGACTCGGTTTTCGACTATCTGCCAACTATTTCCACGCTATCCAACTGCTAATCGCGAAATCTAGTTTGCTTTGGCCGCGATCGAGGGGTCGCGACCGGTTTGCTAATCGTAAGACACACGGTTCTGCTACATTCCACTGCGACGCGTTCAACCATTCGGCTATTATATATATATATATCTATATACGTATATAAATATTATCTGTTGTTTCCGCGTGTTCGTTGCGCCGGACATGAGGTCGATGATTAAGTACTGCCAAGCTCTCGTAGCTCGATTCGCGTTGGTTCGCGTCGGGAAAAATCGGTGGAGAAGGTGGAACCGGCACTATAAACCTGCCACGGAACTATTAAAAAATAATCTCCGACACCGGCTGATCGGTTGCGAACCTTTTGATTTCTAGTATCTGTCATGGGATCCGGCTGGAACTGTACACGGTTCAAAGAACATCGGTCGAAGCGTAATCCGGAATAATCCGACCTATCAGTTACGTTCCGAAGGCTCGCGCGGATTCGTGATAGGAAACGAATATCTCGCGTGATGTCTATCTCCAGCGAGTTCCGGTTTTATTATCCATCCACGCAGCGGGATCACGGTGCAAGGAGACTCGCTTAGCTCGAGTTTGCAAGCGTATTTTTTTTCCAGGGATCACAGGATGAAGCAAGGCGTGCGCCGATTATTTGCGTGTATCAAAGACAACGACAGAAAGATCGAAAACTTCCACGTGTATATTACAAATGGATCGACAACGATCAGAAACGGATCCAAGGTGGTTCGCGTGTCGGTCGATCGCAGCCCTCGCCTCTGTTAGCCGGTATAGCCATCGGTAGAGCTTCAACGTTTCCGCCACGTCCAGCATGTCCTAGATTATCTGGAAGAGGTTCTTCAATTCGACCATCAGCTGCCAGTCCGTCTTCACGAGGTCGTCCCTGAAGTACTCCTTGCACGCGTCTATGCTCTGTCTGCTTATCTGCAACGCGTACGACCAGCAACGTTATTGACGAATGATCCAATTCGAGAAGATCGATTTATATCTAATTCGCTGCTTCCGTTACAACGGGCAACCACGAGTCTCGAGCTCGTCCGAGGTCTCTCAAACTGCGCGAGATAAGCTACACTGCGAGACAAAATCGTGCTACGCGATAGCATTTTCAGCGGTTCTCGTTTTACCAACGAAACGAATTTCGTTTTACCAGACAGGGTTAGGTTAGGTTAGGTTAGGTATTATTAGGTAGGTCTTCGCGTTCGACGATTTTTGAGATAGAACAGAGTAGAAATTTTCAAACATTATCTGCCATAAAAATGACGATACTGATAATTATCGCGTAGAATTATTTCATTTCTTAAATTTGATGTATTAACAGTTTGACTGCCACGCAATTTTTGTATAGTACACTCAGGGCCCAGGATAAAATTTCCATTATTCTTGGGATATTATAATTATATATATTATGTTTATTAAATTATTATAATTTCTTTTGCGAGAAAGAAAAGTTTAAGAATGATCTAGAGATCGATACGTTAAAAACGCGCCGCCAGATGTCAGTCGATGCACAACCCCAGCGTCGACAATTGGAATTTTACAGTTACTCCGAACGATCCTCGAGAGGTTTAAATTTCGAATGGTTTCCGAGTGATTGCAATTTTTCGCGGTGCACGAAAATTCGAGTGGATTCGAAGTGCCCGGAATGCCAAGACGAACGACAGGTCGTAGGTAGAAAGACGGTTTTAATCGTGCTGCTCGTCTAGGAATAATTTCCTTGAATCGGTTTTCGCGAGGACAGGCGCATGCTCGCGCACACGGTCCATTCACTAACGTAACGCTTTACAACTGTTTCCGCCCCCACTCCCGGCCGGAAGTCCCGTTTCATTCATGGATCGGTCACAATGGTGGTTTTACGCGGCTATTGAGGACGCCTGCCTCCCGCCACGCCCCTGCTGCTTCTCCCTCTCCCTCGCGTTCCACTCCCTCCCGCCCCTCGCCCGCCCTCGTCGTGCCTTTCCTTTCTCCCTCGCCCGCCCGCTCCGTCTCCGTCGCCGCCTAACGCCCTCTCACTCGCTCGCACGTGCGCACGCACACCGCGCAACTCTCTGCCCGCCGTGTAATTCTTTGCCTGTCCTTCTCTGCCGCGTTCCCGCGCCGTCGCTCTCTCTCCCTCCGCCGTTCCCCCCACTCTCGCCCACCCTTTGTCGCTAACCGTGCAACGCTGCACGAGCAGCGAAGGGTCCTCGTGAAACCTTTGCACACGTTTTCCTATAGCCGGACGCGATCGACTGACTGGCTCGATATCTCGACGCTACGTACGTACGTAACGCTCGTTCCACGGAGAGTTTCGATGCTTATTAAGTACCCGTATCGCTCGCGCGAAATGTACTTTTCTTGTTTCTTTCGTCGAGATTGGAAGTTAGGTTTCTGACGTTCGAACGCGTTATCGGACGTTTCGGCTGAGTTAAAGGATCGTCTCGGTAGGCGAGACGGACGACTTTGAACTTGACCGAAACTCGCGATACGGAATTCGTGAGGTTAGGAGCGGGAGTGGGGGGTATAGGAGAGGGGGACCCGGCGTTGACGAGGAACGCGCAGAATCGTCGCTTCGCAAATCATCGTGGGAACAAGGTGATTCCGGGGAATCGATTCTACGAAGCAAACGGTAACGACGACTTCCGCTCGCCTTGGCAGCACACAAAGATGCCGAAGCCAGAACCAGCCGTGCACATGTAAGCGCTCGCACGGCTGTCGAGCGCGCGTGCGCGACCGGAAAGCGCGGATAGAGCCGGAGGAAACGAAGTTGACGCTATTGAACACGGAATTTCCACGATAATCAGCTCCGATTACAAAGCGAATTTCTATACTCCGTACCTCGTGTTTTCGCTCCTTTTAAATTCTAGATAAAATCCTAAAATTCTAATGCAATAGAAATTTCGTTATCGTCAAATGTATGATAGAAAATTTTATTTTACTTTATTCTATCAAATTTTTATGCAGTTATTTTTTCTTTTTTTTTATTTATTATTGTGCTAGTTGCCTGTATTCGTTCGAGACGAACTCGTATTCGTTTCGTATAAAGACGAAATAAAAATAAGTATTCACATTCTGAATTTTTATAAATTTTAGGAGTTAGGGTATTCGGTGGATGTTTAAATTTGTAAATTTAAAACAAATTTATATTTTCTATTTTGCGGAGTTGATCGATTTGGAAAATGGGCGCGTCAGGGATGGTTGACGTATCAAAATGTTATTAAAATATCTGAATGACCGATTATTTAGATTCAAGGTGTTATTCATCTGTTGATATATCGTCATTCTTCGATGTAACTCATAAATTTTACGCCCCCGAATTTCTGACGTCTTTCAGACCTCGAACCTACGCTCCTGGATTTGTTAAATTTTAAAGATATCGCCCACCTGTTGACATATTGTTATTCTGCAGTATCCGTACTCGCAAATCTCACGCCCCCCCGAATTTTTAACATTCTTTAAAAGTTAGTCGAAACCACAATTTTCGTTCCTTCTATTTTTTGCCACTAATAATAATAAATACTATTGTACAATGAAAGGAATAAGGAGTAATACCTTCTTCGAAGTAAATTTTAATTCTTGTCTATGAATCGGATAGGATAATATAAACAATTATAACTTGTCGGACATGACAAATCTAAGGACCGAAAAGGGTTAATTTCGTCATAAATAGCCATATATTTTAACAAATTGCAAAGATAAAATATCCGAAATAAGACATTTTGACTTCTTTCATAGTTCTAGGTCGACTGTGTTAATTTCGCCATTAGTAACTATATCTTTTTAGGAACTACAAAGATAAAATACCAGAAATAAGTTATTTCGACCCCTTTGGCAGTTTTAATTCGACCCTATCAATTTTTATCACAAATAGCTATATGTTTT
The DNA here is from genome assembly GCF_001483705.2 of Eufriesea mexicana. Taxonomy (NCBI): domain Eukaryota; kingdom Metazoa; phylum Arthropoda; class Insecta; order Hymenoptera; family Apidae; genus Eufriesea; species Eufriesea mexicana. The sequence continues at coordinate 351,486 of NW_016916911.1, read as the reverse complement.
CAAAAATTGCGAAAATAATTTGTCCAAAAAGGTCATTTAGACCTCTTTGATAGTTTTAGATCTACTGCATTAATTTTGTCAGAAGTAATTCTAAGTTTTCAGACACTGCAAAAATAAAATATCCAAAACAGATCACTTTGACATCCTTTCTAGTTCCAACTCAACTCCATTAATTTTATCATAAACATCTATACGTCTTCAGAAAGTACAAAAGTATAATATCCAAAACAGGACACTTTGATAACTTTCCTAGTCCCAGCTGAACTCCATTAATTTTATCATGAACAACTATATACCTTCACAAATTGCAAAAGTAAAATATCCAAAAGAGGTTACTTTGTCAAGCTTCCTAGTCCTAGCTCAACTCCATTAATTTTATCATAAACATCTATACGTCTTCAGAAAGTACAAAAGTATAATATACAAAACAGGACACTTTGATAACTTTCCTAGTCCCAGCTGAACTCCATTAATTTTATCATGAACAATTATATACCTTCACAAATTGCAAAAGTAAAATATGTACAATAGGTTACTTTGACAACCTTCCTAGTCTTAGCTCTACTCCACTAATTTTATCATAAGAAACTATACGTCTTCAGAAACTGTAAAAGTAAAATATGTAAAACAGGTCACTTTGACAACCTTCCTAGTCCCAGCTCGGCTCCATTAATTTTCTCATAAACACCTATATGTTTTCAAAAATTGCAAAAGTACAATATGCAAAACAGGTCACTTTGACAACCCTCCTAGTCCCAGCTGAACTCCATTAATTTTATCATGAACAACTATACATCTTCACAACTTATAAAAGTAAAATATCCAAAAGAGGTTACTTTGACAACCTTCCTAGTCTTAGCTCTACTCCGTTAATTTTATCACGAACAACTATATACCTTCACAAATTGCAAAAGTAAAATATGCAAAATAGGTTACTTTGACAACGTTCCTAGTCCCAGCTCGACTCCATCAATTTCCTCATAAACAGCCATATGCCTTGAGAAACAGCAAGAACGAGACATCCGAAACAATCGAAGACCTTCGAAGACTGTTAAACCTCGCATTGCCAAGCAACAACGAAGAGGACTCGCTGCAGCTTGGCTCGTTGAGGACACGGCTTAATGGGAACAAGCATATACGAGTGTCGAGGCCGTTGGGTTGGCTTCCATTAAAGTAGGATCGATTCGTAGTCGACATCGAAAGCGGAAGGCGGAAAAGAAAGAGGCGCGGCGCGGAGGTGGAGGACGCAGCAGAAGGAATGGAAGTTCTGCGAAGGCCGGAAGTCGATGGTGGACGCCTGATCGCTGCCGGATGTGCATCTTCCTTTTTCGACCAGAGTCTTGCATACTAATAAGTATCGTTTCCGTCTCGCTCGCCTCTGATTTCGATGAAATTGCAAAGCTATGCGAATCGACGCGTGGAAAAAAGCGAAACGCGTACCCGGCTCTCTAGCGGAACTTCATCAACGGCCAGGACCACCTGTCGATCGAATTCTTTCCAGGCAGCTGCTCCTCGAAAACGCTCAAACGTTCGCCTTGGTAATCGTTCCTTCTTCTCTCCTCGTAAACCCCGCCACGTAAACCTCGTGCCATTTTGCACCACGTGCACGGGGGGCTTCGTAGCCTACTACTCCTCAAAGGCTCTTCGTTATTTCGCCGGCCATCAAAGTTGCTAAGTGAGCCACTCGGTTTCAAAGAGAAATCCCGAAACGTGCGATTAAATATTTTTTCCCACAGGGAGGAATTAACGGGGAGGGGCTGCTGGCCATTTCGTTGCTTTATTTCCCAGCTGCAGATATCTTGTTATTAGGCTCGTTGTTATTATACCTCGTGCAAAATGAGAACGATTAATCGGGCTACACGCCATGGACCAAACCACGTAAATATCGATGACGAATAAGCAACCAACATTTTTAACGCTCAGCCTGTTACGGTTAAATGACCGCTGAAAGAAGAAACAGTAGAATCTTGAAAGAAGAAAGAGAGAAAGATTGGATTAATGGGAGACATTGAAAGATCGATTATAGGTATACTGGGAGAAACATCGCGAAGACTATAGAGGAGTGAGATTATAGCCTGGAATTTTGAACGAAAGTTTTAAAAATGGTCATTTAAACTATGGTAAGTAGGTGGTAAGTCTTCGAAGCTATTGTAAATGTCACAGTATGATAATTCCTTCGTTGCTTTCATTGCCAAGTGTGTGGTAAATTGATTTGCTTTATGACACTATTTAGGAATAATTGTTTAGATTGGGTTTCCTAACGGGGGTGACATAAAATTCACGGTCATGGTAAGTTTGGTCCTTCTTGATTTCTCAAACTTGTCAAAGATATAATTCTTTCACTGCTTTTATAACGGAGTGTGCGAGTAAATTGATTTGCTTTTTGACAGAGTTTAGGAATAATTGTTTAGATTGTGATTTTTAACGAGGGTGACATAAAATTCATGGTCACGCTAGGTTTGGTCCTTCCTGATCCTTCAAAGCTGTCGAAGATATAATTCTTTCACTGCTTTCGTAACAGAGTGTATAAATAAAGTGATTTGCTTTTTGACAGTGTTTAGGAATAATTGTTTAGACTGTTTCTAACGGGTGTAACATAAATAAAATTCATGACCACGTTAGGTTTGGTCCTTCCTGATCCTTCAAAGCTGTCGAAGATATAATTTCTTCACTGCTTTTGTAACGAAGCGTGTGAGTAAATTGATTTGCTCTTTGACAGTGTTTAGGAATAATTGTTTAAATTCTGTTTTCTAACGGGGGTGACATAAAATTCACGGTCATGGTAAGTTTGGTCCTTCTTGATTTCTCAAACTTGTCAAAGATATAATTCTTTCATTGCTTTTATAACGGAGTGTGCGAGTAAATTGATTTGTTTTTTGACAGAGTTTAGGAATAATTGTTTAGATTGTGATTTTTAACGAGGGTGACATAAAATTCATGGTCACGCTAGGTTTGGTCCTTCCTGATCCTTCAAAGCTGTCGAAGATATAATTCTTTCAATGCTTTTGTAACAGAGTGTACAAATAAAGTGATTTGCTTTTTGACAGTGTTTAGGAATAATTGTTTAGACTGTTTCTAACGAGGGTGACATAAATAAAATTCATGACCACGTTAGGTTTGGTCCTTCCTGAGCTTTCAAAGCTGTCAAAGATATAATTTCTTCACTGCTTTTGTAACGAAGCGTGTGAGTAAATTGATTTGCTCTTTGACAGTGTTTAGGAATAATTGTTTAAATTCTGTTTTCTAACGGGGGTGACATAAAATTCACGGTCATGGTAAGTTTGGTCCTTCTTGATTTCTCAAACTTGTCAAAGATATAATTCTTTCATTGCTTATATAACGGAGTGTGCGAGTAAATTGATTTGATTTTTGACAGAGTTTAGGAATAATTGTTTAGATTGTGATTTTTAACGAGGGTGACATAAAATTCATGGTCACGCTAGGTTTGGTCCTTCCTGATCCTTCAAAGCTGTCGAAGATATAATTCTTTCAATGCTTTTGTAACAGAGTGTACAAATAAAGTGATTTGCTTTTTGACAGTGTTTAGGAATAATTGTTTAGACTGTTTCTAACGAGGGAGACATAAATAAAATTCATGACCACGTTAGGTTTGGTCCTTCCTGAGCTTTCAAAGCTGTCAAAGATATAATTTCTTCACTGCTTTTGTAACGAAGCGTGTGAGTAAATTGATTTGCTCTTTGACAGTGTTTAGGAATAATTGTTTAAATTCTGTTTTCTAACGGGGGTGACATAAAATTCACGGTCATGGTAAGTTTGGTCCTTCTTGATTTCTCAAACTTGTCAAAGATATAATTCTTTCATTGCTTTTATAACGGAGTGTGCGAGTAAATTGATTTGTTTTTTGACAGTGTTGAAGAATAATTGTTTAGACTGTGTTTTTTGAAATAAAATTCACGTGTGGCAAAATTTAGAAATTTGACAGTAGTTTCAGTATGTCAGTAATGGAGGTTTGATAACAAATTTCTTAGAATTGAAGAGTCATTTATTTTTGGGGAGAATAGGATGATAAAGTGCCCTGTCAATTTGACAGTATTCAATTTTTACGTTAAGCACTTGGACAATATTTAGCTTTCCAAATTTCGAATTTCTATTTTTCATTTTGCGAAGTTTTTATATAAACAATGGGATATCTTTCGTCTCATCTATAATTAATTTCCTCGGGATTTAATTTTAATTAAAATTTTCGCGCAATTAGTGTCTTTTCCTTTCTTAATCCCTGGTGCAACGATTGACACCACTTATGAGATTGAAACTATACTCGGCACGTTTTAATGTGCACAGAATTTATATAAATTCCAAAAATTGTGGAATAAAATATTTTTCGTAAGAGTTTCTATACAATAGTTAATTAGAACGAGATACCTTCCCGATGCATAATTTTTCGCGATGAAATCGTGACGAGAGGCGTTAAATTCTGCATTCTAAAGGGTCAAGAGTTAAACGGAGCAATTATTCCGGATATTCGCGATAGCATCGCACGAACCGCTAATTCAACGTCGTTTAACCAGCTCATACGTACAAATTAGCTATCAAAACTCTTACCTTGCTCACAACGAAGTCTTTCTCGTCGAAATGACGGCCGAACATCTTCGGTGCCTCTCCAGGTATCGGATCGATCTTCACGCAAACTTCCTGACCTTTCCGCGCCGAGTCCACAGGCTTGTGATTATATTCTATACTCGAAACCACGCCCAAATCCACGAACTGCAAATCAAAACGATATCAAATTCTACCTGCGGCCAATTTTCGATTAAAAAGATCGTAAGCATCAGAACTATCCACTGGAGAACGCTGTACCGTCATCCACCTTCGCGTGTCATTCTAACGGGGGTGACATAAAATTCACGGTCATGGTAAGTTTGGTCCTTCTTGATTTCTCAAACTTGTCAAAGATATAATTCTTTCACTGCTTTTATAACGGAGTGTGCGAGTAAATTGATTTGCTTTTTGACAGAGTTTAGGAATAATTGTTTAGATTGTGATTTTTAACGAGGGTGACATAAAATTCATGGTCACGCTAGGTTTGGTCCTTCCTGATCCTTCAAAGCTGTCGAAGATATAATTCTTTCAATGCTTTTGTAACAGAGTGTACAAATAAAGTGATTTGCTTTTTGACAGTGTTTAGGAATAATTGTTTAGACTGTTTCTAACGAGGGTGACATAAATAAAATTCATGACCACGTTAGGTTTGGTCCTTCCTGAGCTTTCAAAGCTGTCGAAGATATAATTTCTTCACTGCTTTTGTAACGAAGCGTGTGAGTAAATTGATTTGCTCTTTGACAGTGTTTAGGAATAATTGTTTAAATTCTGTTTTCTAACGGGGGTGACATAAAATTCACGGTCATGGTAAGTTTGGTCCTTCTTGATTTCTCAAACTTGTCAAAGATATAATTCTTTCACTGCTTTTATAACGGAGTGTGCGAGTAAATTGATTTGCTTTTTGACAGAGTTTAGGAATAATTGTTTAGATTGTGATTTTTAACGAGGGTGACATAAAATTCATGGTCACGCTAGGTTTGGTCCTTCCTGATCCTTCAAAGCTGTCGAAGATATAATTCTTTCAATGCTTTTGTAACAGAGTGTACAAATAAAGTGATTTGCTTTTTGACAGTGTTTAGGAATAATTGTTTAGACTGTTTCTAACGGGAG
>NW_016916911.1:313389-341355 GCF_001483705.2 Eufriesea mexicana | reverse complement strand
CTAACGGGGGTGACATAAAATTCACGGTCATGGTAAGTTTGGTCCTTCTTGATTTCTCAAACTTGTCAAAGATATAATTCTTTCACTGCTTTTATAACGGAGTGTGCGAGTAAATTGATTTGCTTTTTGACAGAGTTTAGGAATAATTGTTTAGATTGTGATTTTTAACGAGGGTGACATAAAATTCATGGTCACGCTAGGTTTGGTCCTTCCTGATCCTTCAAAGCTGTCGAAGATATAATTCTTTCAATGCTTTTGTAACAGAGTGTACAAATAAAGTGATTTGCTTTTTGACAGTGTTTAGGAATAATTGTTTAGACTGTTTCTAACGAGGGTGACATAAATAAAATTCATGACCACGTTAGGTTTGGTCCTTCCTGAGCTTTCAAAGCTGTCGAAGATATAATTTCTTCACTGCTTTTGTAACGAAGCGTGTGAGTAAATTGATTTGCTCTTTGACAGTGTTTAGGAATAATTGTTTAAATTCTGTTTTCTAACGGGGGTGACATAAAATTCACGGTCATGGTAAGTTTGGTCCTTCTTGATTTCTCAAACTTGTCAAAGATATAATTCTTTCATTGCTTTTATAACGGAGTGTGCGAGTAAATTGATTTGTTTTTTGACAGTGTTGAAGAATAATTGTTTAGACTGTGTTTTTTGAAATAAAATTCACGTGTGGCAAAATTTAGAAATTTGACAGTAGTTTCAGTATGTCAGTAATGGAGGTTTGATAACAAATTTCTTAGAATTGAAGAGTCATTTATTTTTGGGGAGAATAGGATGATAAAGTGCCCTGTCAATTTGACAGTATTCAATTTTTACGTTAAGCACTTGGACAATATTTAGCTTTCCAAATTTCGAATTTCTATTTTTCATTTTGCGAAGTTTTTATATAAACAATGGGATATCTTTCGTCTCATCTATAATTAATTTCCTCGGGATTTAATTTTAATTAAAATTTTCGCGCAATTAGTGTCTTTTCCTTTCTTAATCCCTGGTGCAACGATTGACACCACTTATGAGATTGAAACTATACTCGGCACGTTTTAATGTGCACAGAATTTATATAAATTCCAAAAATTGTGGAATAAAATATTTTTCGTAAGAGTTTCTATACAATAGTTAATTAGAACGAGATACCTTCCCGATGCATAATTTTTCGCGATGAAATCGTGACGAGAGGCGTTAAATTCTGCATTCTAAAGGGTCAAGAGTTAAACGGAGCAATTATTCCGGATATTCGCGATAGCATCGCACGAACCGCTAATTCAACGTCGTTTAACCAGCTCATACGTACAAATTAGCTATCAAAACTCTTACCTTGCTCACAACGAAGTCTTTCTCGTCGAAATGACGGCCGAACATCTTCGGTGCCTCTCCAGGTATCGGATCGATCTTCACGCAAACTTCCTGACCTTTCCGCGCCGAGTCCACAGGCTTGTGATTATATTCTATACTCGAAACCACGCCCAAATCCACGAACTGCAAATCAAAACGATATCAAATTCTACCTGCGGCCAATTTTCGATTAAAAAGATCGTAAGCATCAGAACTATCCACTGGAGAACGCTGTACCGTCATCCACCTTCGCGTGTCATATAAAATATCTGATATCCAACCCAAAACTATCCCAATCTCAAGAATACTGTGCGTCAGCCATTTTGAAACTGATAATTTATCCATTTGCAGATATTATACAGAATATATGGAACTTAGTCAAAATTTGAAAATAAATCAGTTTAGACACTCGAGAAGATAAAATATATCCATTTCTATATATAATAAAAAGTATGTTGTACCTAACCTAATCTGTCCATTCGAGAATACTGTACGTCTTTCATTTTTATATATTATGTAAAGTTATATATAATGTAAACTTAACGCAAACCTAATCCAATCTATTTATTTGAGCATGCTGCACGTCAGCCATATTCGTACATCATAAAAATGACGCGGTACCTAACCTAAATTTAATACAAATCTCATCATAAATCAAATCTACATCTAATAAAGAAATACACAGTGCCTAGCCTAATATGTCTATTGGAGAATACTATACGTCATCCATTTCCATATATCATATAAAATACGTCATATCTAACCTAACCTCAACGCAAAACTAATCCAATCTATCCATTTGAGGACCCTGCTCGTCATCTCTATTCGTATATCATACAGACGATGGGATACCTAACCTAAATTTGACACAAACCACACCAAATATATCTAATTAATTCACGATACGTCCGATCCTTCATTTAATAAAAATAATACAGGGTACCTAACCTAATCTGTGTCACCCACCTTCTAACTGCACACAACGACCTAAAAATTATGATAAATTGTAATAAATCATAGCAATGGCGTCAGACCTGCTAGGCATTGCAGGTCAATAGCGACTTTTGGCACTATGTAGGCATCAAGGGGTCGTGTGCTTGGTTTTTGGGTTCAAAGGGGTCCTGCTGCTTTCAAGAACAGTTCAGTTCCGAAGCCATAGCATCACAAAACGTATTTAATCCTCTGCACTCGACGATTTTTTGGTTAGAGAAGAGTAGAAAATCAAAAATACTCTACTAAAAAGCTGACAATACTTTTTTCAGCAGTAAATAAAGAATTGTACAATAATAAAATTGTAGAATTATTTGACTTCGATACTTCGCACACTGTTACATTGCATTAAATTTGATACATGAATTAATATCGATTTTCCAAATTTTATGAAATGGTGACTAAAGCTCACCTCTCGAGTGCAAAGGGTTAATTATTGTAACTCGAAGAACACGTTTATTCTTTCCTCTCTTCATATTTGCATAAGTATATACATATATTTCACCAGTATTAAACACTATACATCTACATTGACCATAAAACTCTGTACGATTACTTGCCTACATGTTGCAATGAACGTACGATTTCACTCGGCGAATTGCAACCTAACCTAAAAGATACATAAAACCGAACTCTCCACCTTGCCCGTGTTTCGAAGATCACCAAGCTCATATACCAAGATCTACCTAGATCGGATCGGATGACACGGGTTGAAAAATCGAATTTTCCACGCGTGTCTGGCCCAGACTGCGCACGCGCAGTCTGTTTCGCAGCTTGTACCGGCGTTGTCGCCGTGTCTTTTTTCCATCCTCGATCGGCGTGTCTCCTTGCGTGGGTATAGCTCCGCCTATGCATTCCTTTCTGCGACCGGAAGTCGAGAGAAAACCGAGTACCTGAGCATTGCGCGTCGTCAGGGCCGACTCGGACGTAGGTACCTTTTCGCCGTGAATACCGGCGAGGATCGGTGGACCGAGTAGGCAGATACGCGGATACGTAGGCTGCTGGACCCTGTGGGCCGACGTACACGCAGTGATCCCCAAGTTTTTCCACCGCTTCTCGTCCTGCTAAGCGACGTCGCGTGATCCCGGCTGGAAAAACCATGATCGCGAGCGAGAGACCTATCCAGGGTGTCGCGGAGGAACTCGACGTGGAATCGGAGGATAAGAGGGTTCTGGTGAAGCGAAACGGCGCCGGGTAGCCGGGATTCGAGAGCACCCTGTAGAACGGCGCGCAGAGGCAAGAAAGCTCGAGCATGTCGTTTAGAATCGCGTTATTGCCGTAACACACCTGCAGCTGCAAGAGCGCCAAGTGGGCGATAAACCCGGACGCGAGTTTGCTTGGGGACACGCACAGATTGCAGCTTATCCTTTCCAAAGAATCACCTATAATTACGGCTAATTAACCGCTCTGCCTCCGTCCACCATTCGAACGCTCCATGCCAGACGAACGCGGATACAGCTGCGCCGAGGATGCTACTATTAATGAAACTTTTATCGGGGCAGCGTCTACAGAGGGTATCGGGTGTTTCCCAGGGAGCACGAGGATTTACGCGTTGGCGACTGGTAATGCGAGTTTTCCATTTCGCACGATACCGTCAAAGAGACTACGAATGGCGGAGGAATCTCGCGAGCGAATTGTTTCTTCATCGTTTGCAAATTTCTCAGACACGCGAATTACTGTATGGAGATAATTAAAATGGGATTAAAAAGAGCATTGACTATAGCATATGTAGCCGTATAAATCGCATTTCTGTGGTGCACGACGAATCCTGCGAGGGGGTTGGTCTTTGATTATTTAGAAATTTCTCAGAAACGCGAATTACTGTATGAAGATAATTAAAATCGAGTATCGCGAGATAATTAAAATGGGATTAAAAGGAACAGTGACTATAGTATATATAACCGTGTAAATCGCATTTCTATGGTGCACGATGAACCATGCGAGGGGGTTGATTTTTGACTATTTTGAAATTTCTTAGATACGTGAATTACTGTATGGAGATAATTAAAATCGAGTATCGCGAGGTAATTAAAATGGGATTAAAAGGAACAGTGATTATAGTATATATAACCGTGTAAGTCGCATTTCTATGGTGCACGATGAACCATGCGAGGGGGTTGATTTCTGACTATTTTGAAATTTCTGAAACGCGTATATTACTATAAGGAGATAATTAAAATCAAAGATCACGAGATAATTAAAATGGGATTAAAAAGAACGTCGACTATAGCATATATAACCGTGTAAATCGCATTTCTATGGTGCACGATGAACCATGCGAGGGGGTTGATTTCTGACTATTTTGAAATTTCTGAAACGCGTATATTACTATAAGGAGATAATTAAAATCAAAGATCACGAGATAATTAAAATGGGATTAAAAAGAACGTCGACTATAGTATATATAACCGTGTAAATCGCATTTCTATGGTGCACGATGAACCTTGCGAGGGGGTTGATTTTTGATTACTCTGAACTTTCTGGAATGCGTGTATTACTGTATGGAAATAATTAAAATCGAATATAGCAAGATAATTAAAATGGGATTAAAAAGAACATTAACTATAGCATATATAATCGTATAAATCGTAATGCTATGGTGCACGATAAACCTCGCGAGGGGGTTGATTTTTGACTACTTTGAACTTTTTGGGACGCGTTTATTACTATAAGGAGATAATTAAAATCGAAGATCATAAGATAATTAAAATCTGATTAAGAAGAACATTGACTATAGCATATGTAACCAAATAATCATATTTCTGTGGTGCACGATAAACCTAGCAAGGGGGTCGATTTTTGACTATTTTGAAATTTCTGAATTACGTATATTACTATAAGGAGATAATTAAAATCGAAGATCATGAGATAATTAAAACCGGATTAAGAAGAACATTGACTATAACATATGTAGCCATATAATCGTATTTCTGTGGTGCACGATAAACCCATCGAGGGGGTTGATTTTTGACTATTTTGAAATTTCTGAAATGCGTGTAATACTATAAGGAGATAATTAAAATCGAAGACCACGAGATAATTAAAATCTGATTAAAAAGAACATTGACTATAGCATATGTAGCCATATAATCGTATTTCTGTGGTGCACGATAAACCTAGCAAGGGGGTTGATTTTTGACTATTTTGAAATTTCTGAATTACGTATATTACTATAAGGAGATAATTAAAATCGAAGATCATGAGATAATTAAAACCGGATTAAGAAGAACATTGACTATAACATATGTAGCCATATAATCGTATTTCTGAGGTGCACGATGAATCCCTAGGGGGTTGATTTTTGACTACATTCAACTTTCTGAAACGCGTGTATTAGTGTATGGAGAGAATTAATTTACCGGATTTCAAGAAATTATTATAATCGGGAATAAAAGAAACTTGAACATAGCATACGTGATCAGACAACTCTTGCGAGGGAGTTGATTTTTACCTCGGATTAATCACATTACTAAATGTATTACTAACCTATCATGACAGGTCAAATAACAGGTAGACGAAGAAAGAACAAAAATAGATCCGAATAAAAAGAAAAAGGGAAACAAAAATTGTGAAGGGGAAAAATTGGTAAAATTAATTCAACGAATATCGGAAGAAAATTCGAGGAAAGAATTTTTGATAAAAATTGTGAAAATTGTGATTTAAGTGGTGGTGGATTTACTGTTAAGCGAGTAGGAGAGTGTACGGAGCAGGAGGAAAAGAAGGTCGAGGAAGACAGGACGAGATGGACGAGGTCGAAGGAAGCAGCAGCCCGGTATCAATCGATGGACAATGACCGGTCGTGTATTTCGAAACCCACGCCGAAAGAGCAATATACCCACACACGCGGTCGTAGTCGGCTGGAATCGAACCACGAGTCTGCTTCTCTTTGTTCCTCAGCGAGTGCTCTCTCGTCTCCCGTATCCTTCCTTCGATCCCGGTTACTTTTATGGTGTCGCGCGATCGGCCGATTTTCGACACTCTCCTACCGCATTACCATATATACATAATTGCAAGCGTGCGTCCCGAGAAAGTACGCGGCCGTGTTCGGTCTGCTCGCCTTACCGACGCTTCACCACGCTTTCTTTTCGCTCCTTTGCGACCTAACGCCTCGTCGTGAACGGCACCACAGGGTACCGATCTGCTTTTTTAATTCCAAAGGGTCTGTGAGGCATGCCTCGATAGTTGACGCAACTCTACCTCGGTAGTGGACGTAGCTTTGCCTCGATGGTAGACGCAGTTTTGTCTCGATAATGGACGAATTTTTGCCCGGATAGTAGGCCAATTTTTGTCTAGATAGTACAGGAATCCTTGCCCAGATAGTAGACGCAATTTTGCCTCGATAATAGGCGAATATTTGCCTCGATAGTGGATGCAGCTTTGCCTCGATGGTAGACGCGGTTTTGCCTCGATAATGGACGAATTTTTGCCTAGATAGTAGAGGAATTCTTGCTCAGACAGTAGATGTAATTTTGCCTAGATAGTAGACGCAGTTTTGCCTCGATAATGGACGAATTTTTGCCCGGATAGTAGACCAACTTTTGCCTAGATAGTAGAGGAATCCTTGCCCAGATAGTAGACGCAATTTTGCCTCGATAATAGACGAATATTTGCCTCGATAGTAGACGCAGTTTTGCCTCGATAATGGACGAATTTTTGCCCAGATAGTGGATCAATTTTTGCCTCGATGATGGACGAATTTTTGCCCGGATAGTAGACCAATTTTTGTCTAGATAGTAGAGGAATTTTTGCCCAGATAGTAGACTAATTTTGCCTCGATAACAGACGAATATTTGCCTCGATAATTGATGCAACTTTGCCTCGATAGTAGATGCAGCTTTGCCTCGATGGTAGACGCAGTTTTGCCTCGATAATGAACGAATTCTTGCCCAGATAGTAGACCAATCTTGCCTTGATAATAGACGAATATATGCCTCGATAGTTGATGCAACTTTGTCTAGATAGTAGATGCAGCTTTGCCTCGATAATGGACGAATTTTTACCCAGATAGTAGACCAATTTTAGTAGACCAATTTTTGCCTAGATAGTAGAGGAATTCTTGCTCAGACAATAGATGTAATTTTGCCTAGATAGTAGACACAGTTTTTCCTCGATAATGGACGAATTTTTGCCCAGATAGTGGACCAATTTTTGCCTCGATAATGGACGAATTTTTGCCCAGATAGTAGACCGATTTTTGTCTAGATAGTAGAGGAATTTTTGCCCAGATAGTAGACTAATTTTGCCTCGATAACAGACGAATATTTGCCTCGATAATTGATGCAACTTTGCCTCGATAGTAGATGCAGCTTTGCCTCGATGGTAGACGCAGTTTTGCCTCGATAATGAACGAATTCTTGCCCAGATAGTAGACCAATTTTTGTGTACATAGTAGAGGAATTCTTGCCCAGATAGTAGACCTAATTTTGCCTCGATAATAAACAAATTGTTGCCCAGATGGTAGACAAATTTTAGCCTCGATAGTAGACGCAGTTTTGCCTCGATAATAATCCAATTTGGTCCGACCATTATCGATGAAAACGACACGTTTCAAAGCGATTAAAATTGAATACGGAATTCCAAATCAAAGAATGAAAAATGATCACGCGAATCGTGATAACTTTAACGTCAATGCAATCTTACTCTCGTGATAGCGGGACCGTATCGTTGATCGGTATTCGATAATCGATGAACCAAAGCCCCGAGACACGTTACTGTATTTCGCATAACTGTTTGTACCAAGAGACGCTTTCGTTTTTCGTCTCCGCGAGGATGGCGTGTTAATTCGCGCGACACCAGCAGAGCCCGAGGTCCGTTAGCGATGCGACTGGAAGTAAACAGGTTTGGCCAATTGTTTTTTCCAGTTCGACTGGGAAAATTGGCCTCGCGTCTGGTTGCGAGCAGAAGAGACAAGGATGAGAACGCGTTTGGCGAGGATTCGCGACGTCTCCGCGTGGGTTAGCACGGATTCTTCTGCTCGCGAGCTGCCTCAGCCTCGAGGACACGTGGGAAGCCAGCCATGGGAAAAGGAGAATTTTATTTCGACCGATTTATTTTCTTCTTGCCTCGCAGCTTCGAATAGTCCGTGGCTTAACGCGGCTAACGAGAGTGTATTTTAAAAGCGAACTATTTCACCCGTACCATGACCATCCCACGTCCTCCGTCTGCTCCTTCCTATCCGGTCCTCTCTGTCTCGCTCCCTGTTCGCAGTTTTCTCCCCGCGTTCCTTATCTTCGTCCCGGCTGTGTATCGCGCCCGCGATACCAGATACTCGGTACCGGTAACGAACCGCGCCACTGATTAATACCGACGTTTGTCGCCCAGATCTATCCGGTGATTAGCGTCACTCTTCCCGTCCGGAAACCGAGACCAGCCACTTCGAAATATTCTCCTACCGTGCTAATTACCCGCTTACGACACTGAAATTACCGTGAAACGAGTGGAAACGAGTGGAAACGAGTGGAAACGAGTAGCCTCCAACAGCCACCGATTACGACGTTCCGTGTCCCTAGATTTTCCTAACTGCGTCCAACGAAACCACGGATAAGGCAACGAGGGAGCATTCCTTGCAAACGCGGTGGCTCGTGAAGGTATTTAACCACTTGCGCTATAAAGACGTGCCACGCACGTCGAGATGATGCTTTTGTTCCAAAGCCGCCAGCGACGTGTGTACCACGTGAATGTAACGTCTTACCGCATGTTATATTGTAGAACGCGGCACAGCAACCGAAAGTTAAATCGTAGAGCAAGTGGTTAAAGGTTATATTTCAAAGGAGTTGCTCTATACAAAAATTCTAATTTTTGTGGAAACTTGGGTGCAGTTGGAATGCAATGAGACAGTTATTTATGCGATGTAATTTATTATATAACAGGTAGGTTTAAGAGGGTGAAATGGATAGTTGAAGTTGTCAGCGCAATTTTGGTTTTCAATCGGGATTTTTTCGGATTAAGGTAGTATAGCTAATGTATTCGTGTTTTAATAAGTGTATTGATGTTTTAAAGAGAGGTTAAATGGGGACTTCTAGATCGGAAACTATCGTCAGTCATTGTACGTGGCAGCTGATTCACGCGGAGGACTTCCGGTCCATTTGGACCCACGCGATGATTGTCTATACGACGATGAGATTTGCAGCAGTAAAAGATAATGAATAATAGATAAATAAGCTAATGGGAATCTTAAACCCAACCCTATATATCGGAATAATAAATGAAACTAAATTCAGACTCTCGAGATTAATTCGCCATGCTTAGAGAGGTTATGTTTGCACATGTCTACGTCAAGAATACCGAAAATTGTATTCCATGCGTTACTTAGTGTACTAAAAGGGTAATGAATAATATAAAATGAATCTTAAACCAAAGTCTATACCCCAAAATACTAAATAACGAAATTCAGGCACTCGCGATAAATTCGCCATGCTTAGAGAGGTTATGTTTGCACATGTCTACGTCAAGAATAACGAAAATTGTATTCTATGCGTTAGTTAGTGTAATAAAAGGGTAATGAATAATATAAAATGAATCTTAAACCATATTCCATACAACAAAATACTAAAAACGAAATTTAGATTCTCAAGATTAATTTGCTATGTTTAGGGAGGTTATGTTTGCACATGTTTACGTCAAGAATACGGAAACTTGTATTTTATGCGTTACTGAATATAATAAAAGGGTAATAAATAACATAAAATGAATCTTAAACCAAACTCTGTACACCAAAATACTAAATAACGAAATTCAGACACTCGCAGTTAATTTGCCATGCTTAGAGAGGTTATGTTTGCACATATCTACGACAAGAATACGAAAACTAGTATTCTACGCGTTACTTAGTATAATAAAAGGGTAATGAATAACATAAAATGAATCTTAAACCAAAGTCTATACCCCAAAATACTAAATAACGAAATTCAGGCACTCGCGATAAATTCGCCATGCTTAGAGAGGTTATGTTTGCACATGTCTACGTCAAGAATACCGAAAATTGTATTCTATGCGTTAGTTAGTGTAATAAAAGGGTAATGAATAACATAAAATGAATCTTAAACCAAACTCTGTACACCAAAATACTAAATAACGAAATTCAGACACTCGCGGTTAATTTGCCATGCTTAGAGAGGTTATGTTTGCACATATCTACGTCAAGAATACGAAAACTAATATTCCATGCATTACTTATAATAATAGAAAATAATATAACACGGATCATAAACCAAATGACACGTACCAAAATATAAACTAACTAAATTCCGACTCTGGCAATTAATTCGTCATGCTTAGAGAGGTTATGTTTGCCCATGCCAAGAATACGAAAAGTTACAATAATAGTCGTAACTCTCGACAACAAAAGACATCGAGTAACTCACAATCTTGACCAATCCAACCAAACAACTGCAAACGCGAAAAAATTCAGACTCCTTTGAGAACGGACCCCGAGGATCGCGTCCGTGGTGCCAATCTCGCGAGGGTTGATCCCCGATCAAGCGTTTGGCGTGCACAGTCGGACAGGTGAAATTATTTTTGCTTTCATTCAGCCTCGTTCCTTTCTCGTGGTCGCGTATATACACGGTCGAGTTCTCGCAGCCTGATTCCCTTGTTTACGGTCGCCAAGAAGCGTGCCGTGGCACGACGAGACACGGTCCCGGGCCGCGGGCACCCGATTCGAAAGCGGGCATACTGAATGAGTCTAAGTTTAGTAAAGCGACCAACGGGGCCAACGTGGCAGCCGATGTACTCGAAGAACGTGTATCGCAGGCCAACTGTGCGCGATACAGAGAGGCGGACAGAAGCGTGAATCGGGCAGACAGTCGGGCCACGCGGGCCACGCGCCGAGGTGAAACGAGGGAAATTTATGTCGAGCTAACAGCGAGGATTTAACAGTAATTACCGACGATCTTTCTTCTCCCGGCGGACAGACGTCGTGCAACAAACGACGCGCGATTAACGCCACCGGCTCCGCTAATCGCGAGTATGGTAGTCGGACGGAGTTGCCTCTATTCGATTCTCCATTTCAACCGATTTCGCGAATTTCGTTAGACAAAGATCATCCGAAGCGCGAAATTGTTTCATTATTTCCTGCCTTTCTTTTCTCTTTTTGTATTTCTTTTTATATTTTATTTCTGCGTTAGACGGTGGCTGATTTCTATTTTACATTGCGTGGGACGAAGTGTGGTACAGAGACAAGGTATGCGCAAGGTGTATTTGATAGAAGAGGAAAAAATAAGAGGAAAATGTGGAATAAGATTTTTCCATATGCTCCTCCGTTTTGGAGAAAACTGGACTGGAAGTTCTCTTGGGGCGAGAAATTTTGGATTTGTGAGAGGGAGGACGCCTATGGACGCTTACAAATTTTGCGTTTGTGACACGGAGGGCGCCCACAGTCGCTTAGAAATTTTGCGTTTGTGACACAGAGGACGCCTATAGGCGCTCGGCGTAGTTTAGCTTTCTGGCACGGAGGGCACTTGTTTTCACAAAAATGGCGCACATCGTAACTCAATTCTTGCCCTATGGTACGGCCGTTGCGTATCAAAATCTGCCGTAGTCGAGGGGTTAATCTAGTATTAATAATTCTTATAGTAGGGGAAAAGATAAGACGAAAATGTGGAATAAAATTTTCCCATGTACCGCTCCATTTTCGAGAAAACTGACCTCGAAATTTCCTTGGGGCACACGCGATTAACCACTTGTACTGGTAAGAAATTCATCGATGCGTATATCGGAACGGTCCAGCGTTTCAGTGACAATTGCCTGACGACGTGTATACCACGTCGTTGGCGATTCTGCGACAAAAGCATTACGACGTGCGTGGCACGTCTTTCCAGTGCAAGTGGTATTCCTGATTTTGATAGTAGGGGAAAAAATAAGAGGAAAACGTGGAATAAAATTTTTCCATATAGCGCCCCATTTTGAAGAAATCTCATCTGGAAATTCCCTTGGGGCACAACCAACTAATCTAGTATTCCTGATTCTTATAGTAGGGGTAAAAATAAAAGGAAAATGTGGAATAAAATTTTTCCATACGCCCCTCCATTTTGGAGAAAATTCGCCTGGAATTTCACTTGGGGCACACCCGATTAATCCAGTATTCCTGATTTTGGTAGTAGGGGAAAAAATAAGAGGAAAACGTGGAATAAAATTTTTCCATATAGCGCCCCATTTTGAAGAAATCTCATCTGGAAATTCCCTTGGGGCACAACCAACTAATCTAGTATTCCTGATTCTTATTGTAGGGGTAAAAATAAAAGGAAAATGTGGAATAAAATTTTTCCATACGCCCCTCCATTTTGGAGAAAATTCGCCTGGAATTTCACTTGGGGCACACCCGATTAATCCAGTATTCCTGATTTTGGTAGTAGGGGAAAAAATAAGAGGAAAACGTGGAATAAAATTTTTCCATATAGCGCCCCATTTTGAAGAAATCTCATCTGGAAATTCCCTTGGGGCACAACCAACTAATCTAGTATTCCTGATTCTTATAGTAGGGGTAAAAATAAAAGGAAAATGTGGAATAAAATTTTTCCATACGCCCCTCCATTTTGGAGAAAATTCGCCTGGAATTTCACTTGGGGCACACCCGATTAATCCAGTATTCCTGATTTTGATAATAGGGGAAAAAATAAGAGGAAAACGTGGAATAAAATTTTTCCATATAGCGCCGCATTTTGGAGAAATCTCATCTGGAAATTCCCTTGGGGCACAACCAACTAATCTAGTATTCTTGATTCTTATAGTAGGGGTAAAATTAAAAGGAAAATGTGGAATAAAATTTTTCCATACGCCCCTCCATTTTGGAGAAAATTGGTGTGGAAGTTCTCTTGGGGCACACCCGATTAATCTACTATTCCTAACTATAACTATACTTCCAACTAACATGTACCTACTCACAGTTGTCTGCATAAATATTTCCAATATTGCACGTTGCTTTTTGCCAAACCTATCAGCTTGCTTTTCC
This sequence comes from Eufriesea mexicana, assembly GCF_001483705.2. Classification (NCBI taxonomy): domain Eukaryota; kingdom Metazoa; phylum Arthropoda; class Insecta; order Hymenoptera; family Apidae; genus Eufriesea; species Eufriesea mexicana. Next base: position 328,079 of record NW_016916911.1, on the reverse strand, counting down.
TCCCCAAAACTCAAATAACTATACCAAATATGGCGACGGGTAATTAGTCAAACCAACGACTGTTCAACCTGAATTTTCTCCAGAACGAAAGATTGTACGGAAAGATTGCATTCTATAGTACATTTTCGATCTATTTTTAAGCGTAGTCGCATCCTGTATCGATCGATTAAGAGGAAGCGAATTAATCACTAGATTGTCACTTCTGCACGAGTAATCGTTTCTCCAGTTGATCCAGTCTCAATCCCGGAAATACGGGATCGCATAATTTTTCTTACGCCTGTACCAGACATCTCGTACAAGAGCCACCTGTCAACCCAACGAAGATTTAACGCGAAATCGGAACTCGTTCAATGAGGCTAGCGTTCCATCTCGATCAAGATGTTCGGAGATTTGTCAGGTGGTCTAATTGCTTAAGCACCGTTCGCAAGCCGGTGTCAACGGTATAACGAAGCGAGGAAATAGGGAGAGAAGTTCACGGGGTACCGGTTTCTATGATTGTTGATTTATCGAGGATTTAAGTGATAGCGATCCGAAAATTGCGAAACGGGACCGACAGTGACGAAACGAGGAAATGAACGAAGATAAGTTCGCGAAGTACGGATTAGATATACTTATCGGCGTGATTAAGGTGTTTGAAAGTCGATCTGCAGATATGAGTAATGAAGCACCTATTACGAAATAGCAGTATCGGAAATGAAAGGAATCAAAATTATGATAAAAATTGAAAGACAATAGAGTGAATGATATCTTCCACGTATCTTCCCCATTAAATTACTTGAAAATCGAAACCATAAAAATCAAATTGTAAATCAATTATAAGACAATCGTATCACTAATGGAAAAGCAATAAATCAAAGAAGATTTTCTTATTTCTTTTGTATTACATTATTTTACCATGAAAAAGGTTCTCTTGGAAACGAAATTGGCAGAAATTCGATAACAAAACAATAGAAAATCACGTATCACGAAAGTCCCCATGACTTCGAATTTCCCTATATAAAACAGTAATATCATTAGTGGAAAAGCAACAAAATCCAGATGATTTTCCTATTTCTTTTCTATTCAATTATTTCACCATGAAAAGCATTCCCCTGCAAACGAAATTAGCAAAAATTCAACAACAAAACAGTAGAAAAGCAACGCATCACGAAAATCTTCCTATATAATTTCTCTATATAAAACAATAATATCACTAGTGGAAAAGCAACAAAATCTAGATGATTTTCCTACTTCTTTTCTATTAAATTATTTCATCATGAAAAAGACTCTCCTGAAATGGAAATTGGCAAAAATTCAACAAAAAAACAATAAAAAAGCAGTGCATCACGAAAATCTTCCTATATACTTTCCCTATATAATTCCCTATATAATTCCCTATATACCGCTATCAACTAATTCCGAAATTCACATATCACAGCGCTTTTCTTACTAATTCACCGATCTACACCTAACACGATATCTCAGTAATCTGACATTTGTCGTACATTGAATATTACCGCTTGTCATTCACACGAATTTCCCTATATAATTTCCCTATATATTCCCACAAATCAATACCGAAATCCACATCGCAGTCACAGCGCTTCTGTCATTAATTCACAGATCTACACCCAACACGAGATCTCAATAATCTGACATTTGTCATATATTGGATATTACTGCTTGTCATTTACACAAATTTCCCTATATAATTTCCCTATACACCAACGCAAACCAGTCCCGAAATCTACATTGCAGCCACAGCGCTTTTGTTATTAATTCACCGATCTACATCTAACATGAAATTTCAGTAATCTGACATTTGTCATATATTGGATATTACTGCTTGTCATTTACACAAATTTCCCTATATAATTTCCCTATACACCAACGCAAACCAGTCCCGAAACGCACATTGCATCCACACGAGTGCTTCTCCGATTGCAAAACGACATGGAGGATAATGGAAGATACGCGGGAGGAAGTGGCCGGAGTTCCGATTTCCACGTTTGCCTCGTGGAAGATGTATTTCCGTGGAAGACGGACGCCAGGGAGAAGAGGAAGGAAGAAAGAGGGTGAAGGAAAAGCGAAGCGAAACGGGACGAAAAGAGGGTCGATGTTGGCATACTCGGGAGCAGACGCAGCGCAGCGAGAGAACGCGTGAGACGGGAACCGGAAGTCTATTTTCGTGAGCCGCACCGATTTAGAAAGCTTTATAGTTTGTACGAGCCTGAGCGGCTAACAGCCAACCGTCGGTGTGGCTCGCTGCTTTGAGTGCATGCACAAATTGAGATTTGTGCGGCATTCTCTCTCGATCCTCTCCTCGCGCGCGTTTCCTTCCTCCGGCCAGGCGTTTCCAGCCACGCTCTATTCCACTTCCGCGGAAAACCGCGATAAAAATCACCAGGAAATCCCTAGCATCGCGACCGCGTGCACCGGAAGACCGGCCTCCGCGCTATCGCGCACGCTGCACAACGAACCGCGATTTTTCGATCGGTAATCGAAAATCGGTCATTATTTTTCCAACTGACGTAAACAATTTCGATCAAAGATGGCGCGTGTATAGGAACAATGTGCATCGAAGAAGTTACTAGTATTTCACTGTGACGAATATAATTTACAATATTAGGGAACAATTCTATCGACATGAATTGTTACTAGCTCTTTGTACCTTCAATTCCCGTTTAATTAAATTCCAAAAATTTAGAACCGCGATTTTTCGATCGGTAATCGAAAATCGGTAATCATTTTTCCAACTGACGTAAACAATTTCGATCAAAGATGGCGCGTGTATAGGAACAATGTGCATCGAAGAAGTTACTAGTATTTCACTGTGACGAATATAATTTACAATATTAAGGAATAATTCTATCGATATGAATTGTTACTAGCTCTTTGTACCTTCAATTCCCGTTTAATTAAATTCCAAAAATTTAGAACCGCGATTTTTCGATCGGTAATCGAAAATCGGTAATCATTTTTCCAACTGACGTAAACAATTTCGATCAAAGATGGCGCGTGTATAGGAACAATGTGCATCGAAGAAGTTACTAGTATTTCACTGTGACGAATATAATTTACAATATTAAGGAATAATTCTATCGATATGAATTGTTACTAGCTCTTTGTACCTTCAATTCCCGTTTAATTAAATTCCAAAAATTTAGAACCGCGATTTTTCGATCGGTAATCGAAAATCGGTAATCATTTTTCCAACTGACGTAAACAATTTCGATCAAAGATGGCGCGTGTATAGGAACAATGTGCATCGAAGAAGTTACTAGTATTTCACTGTGACGAATATAATTTACAATATTAAGGAATAATTCTATCGATATGAATTGTTACTAGCTCTTTGTACCTTCAATTCCCGTTTAATTAAATTCCAAAAATTTAGAACCGCGATTTTTCGATCGGTAATCGAAAATCGGTAATCATTTTTCCAACTGACGTAAACAATTTCGATCAAAGATGGCGCGTGTATAGGAACAATGTGCATCGAAGAAGTTACTAGTATTTCACTGTGACGAATATAATTTACAATATTAGGGAATAATTCTATCGATATGAATTGTTACTAGCTCCTTGTACCTTCAATTCCCGTTTAATTAAATTCCAAAAATTTAGAACCGCGATTTTTCCATCGGTAATCGAAAATCGGTAATTGTTTTTCGAAATACCGTAAACAATTTTCAAATTCAAAAATTTATTTATTAATTAATATGTCAAATTTATAGTAACGCAACGATGCGTGGAGTGTCGAAGTAAAATAATTTTACGTCTTAATTTGTAGCTTTATTCACTGCTTTATGGCAGCATGTCTTCGAATTCCTATTTTTCTGTAATTATTAATATTTAACTGTGACGAACATAATCTACAATATTAGAGAATAATTCTATCGATATGGATTGTTAATACTAATCTTATACTGGAAGAGCTGTTGTCGAGATAGTCATTCGAATCGAAGCAACAATAAAAATTAAAAGTAAGATTCAACCAATTATTCAAGATACAAATAGATATATAATATATACCGGGTGTCCCAAAATTCAGTAAGTAATTTAAAAAATAATTTTAATAGAAAACACAGGCTTTTAATTTAAAATTATAAATATTATTCAACAACGAAGACGCGTTGTTCTTTCGTGTAACGCTGCATTTTTAATAACCCTGAACTGTCAACTGTCACACTGTCATTTTTCTTCATTGGGAACACGTCATCGAACAAATGGCGCAAAATTCAAATCTTGCGTGATTTTTGGGACACCCTAACCACTTTCCATATAATTAACATTAAACTAGGATTTGAGATTAAAAATCACTATATTCTTGGATACTGCTTAACCCATTGGCATCATCGCTCTAAAGAGGGTCTGTCAAGCTCTCCATTGAAATTCAGTCTAATAAACGATTCCATATAATTAACATTAAACTAGGATTTGAGATTAAAAATCACTATATTCTTGGATACTGCTTGACCCATTGGCATCATCGCTCTAAAGAGGGTCTGTCAAGATCTCCATTGAAATTCAGTCTAACAAACGAACTCTTATTTATATTTAATTGAAAAATTATACATATTCTAAAATAAAATTATTTTACATGATACCATTATATAAATATTTATTTTTCTACACAGCTGATAAACGAGATAAACTACAGAATAAACAAAACTGACTATACATTTACCTAACTTTGCTCTATCCATCTGACCCCATTTCAATTTCCTACAAATAGATATATTATTATTATTTATTATTAACCCTTTGCACTCGAGAGGTGACTCTCAGTCACCATTTAATCAGATTCTAAAGATCGACGTTAATTAATATATAAAATTTAAAATTACCTAACGATGCGCGGAATGTCGAAGAAAAATAATTCTACGTCTTAATTTGCATATGATTTCTCACTTACCATTTTAAAAATATCGTCCACTCTATGACAGAAAGTCTTCGAATTACTATTTTTCTGTAACGAAAAAATTGTCGAGTGCAAAGGGTTAATGTTAATTTATTGAATTAATATATTATTAGTTGATATTAAATGTCCTTAAGTCCATTAAATTATTTTTCTTCCTATTTTCGTACAATTATTTTACGTAAGTATATATATCGTAACGAGAAGTGCCGTTCTTTCTTCGATTTTTAGCACACCCAGCTAAAATATCAACGATCGCTATCGCTGAAATTTATGCTAACACATCGGCCACGTGTGCGACGTACCTTTGATCTACCGGCCTGTTAATGAATCAGACGGATGAGTCAATGAATGAAATCCCCACCGCGTCGACCATACTTCCGAGTACTATAGCGAACAGCAATTTCAAGGAATCCTCGATATTTATTTATTTATTATATTTAGCTCGGATAGAGATCTGTACCGTGCAACGAGAGAATGACGATCGAACGTTACCTAACGTTAAACTTACCACGATCACATGACCAGTGAATGAAAACGAAGTGAAATTCTAGAAAAATGGAATAACGAGAGATAAATTGAAACATTGATGAGATATATGCAGATACGCAATTTAGAACAAAAGTTTTGAAAATGATTTTGTAAACCATAATAGATTTAAGATTGCATTGAGATGACACAGAGACGAGCTACGCTCTTCATGGTATCGATAGAATTATACTTGTCACGTTTTAGCATATGTAAAATTCAGACAAATTTTAAGAATCCTTTAAGACAGAGAATCTTTGGATTCTGACTCTTCTCTAGTCAAAAAATCGTCGAGTGTCAAGGGTCAATAAAGATCACTTTTTCGTTTGACAGTTCTGGCCTACATCTGCCAGCAGAGAGCATAAATCTTGAGACAGGATGGAGAAGTCTAAGATCAGTCTTGTAAATGTCGAATAACGGAGAACTGCATAAAGAACGTGAACTGGTCGTAAAACTGAAATTTATGAGACCTGTCAACCGATGACAGCATAGATAATCTCGAAAAGAAGCAATACATTCGCGATGGCTCTCCTGTTCTCCAAACTCGACGCTAATCCTCTGCCATTTTGTATCGATTTAATTAAATCCTCCATAATTTTCATACCCGAAACACAGTTTCTTGTGGTACGTATCTAGGTATAGTCTGTTCAACTTAATTTCAGAAAAATATATCGACATGGATGCGTTTTTAACTGGAAAAACGTGGGAGCAGCATAGCAAGGAGCTTCCTAACTCTCTAGATTCCTATAAAAACTAGCTTTCTAGCTTCATAGGAAAACTAGCTTCCTAGCATCCTGGAAAAGCTAGTCTCCTAGCTTCCTAACTTCTTAGGAAAGCTAGCCTCCTAGCTCCCTAGATTCCTATGAAAACTAGCTTACTAGCATTCTAGGAAAATTAGTTTCTTAGCTCCTTGGCTTCATAGGAAAGCTAGTTTCCTAGCTTCCTAGCTTCTTAGGAAAATTAGCTTCTTAGCTCCTTAGATTCCTATGAAAACTAGCTTCCTAGCTCCCTAGATTCCTATGAAAATTAGCTTACTAGCATTCTAGGGAAACTAGTTTCCTAGCTCCTTGGCTTCCTAGGAAAGCTAGTTTCCTAGCTCCTTAGATTCCTATGAAAACTAGCTTCCCAGCATCCTAGGAAAACTGGTTTCCTAGCTCCCTAGCTTTCTAACTTCCTAGCTTCCTAGCTTCCTAGCTCCCTAGATTCCTGTGAAAACTAGCTTCCTAACTCCCTAGATTCCCATGAAAACTAGCTTCCTAGCTTCCTAGCTCCCTAGATTCCTGTGAAAACTAGCTTCCTAACTCCCTAGATTCCTATGAAAACTAGCTTCCTAGCTTCCTAGCTTCTTAGGAAAACTAGTTTCCTAGCTCCCTAGATTCCTGTGAAAACTAGCTTTCTAACTCCCTAGATTCCTATGAAAACTAGCTTCCTAACTCCCTAGATTCCTATGAAAAGTAGCTTCCTAGCTTCCTAGCTTCTTAGGAAAACTAGCTGCCTAACTCCCTAGATTTCTATGAAAACTAGCTTCCTAACTCCCTAGATTCCTATGAAAACTAGCTTCCTAGCTTTGAATCAATTAGGCTCGGGTACAGAACGCAATTTGCACCCCAAAGTGTTGCTGTTTTAATCCAGATCCATGATGATAGTGTCTACACAGTCGTCTATCTGATATTTCAACGAGAAATCCCAAAAATCTGTTGTTCGCGCTCGATCTATCATTTTATATCAATCTTATCTCATCTCTTGCGCGTCACGACGGCGCGAAAACAAATCGACGAACAAAACAATAGACTTTCCTGCTCGGGACCAGGCAATCAGGTTTGCCAGTTACACGTGTCAGCATCGATTCTCTCAAGCGTGACCCATTATGTCCATTTTCATCTTCTCAGCTGCATCTATCCTTTCCCTATTTCCCGTGCTCCTCGCTAAGATCCGCCGAGAACTGCCAAGAATTCGAATGTCCAGGGCTCGTACCCGACAGGAAATTTATTTGAACTTGATAGCACCTTAACTACGTTTATCGGTAATTGTTTCCGGTTTTTAGACTTCGTTTAGCTGCAGCTAATGCCGAAATCGGTACCGAGCCTGTTAGCACAGCGCCATTACGATTTTCTGAAATCCCCAGGCTAGTAATTTTGCAGGATCGAACGTAATTTTTCCGAAGCTCGTCTCCATTTAACCGATCTAGATTGAAACGCATCGTTTCATGCAACCACAGCCATGATAGTCCGTAATGAGCAACAAAATGGCGGTGAAAAGAGAAGATTCTCAACGAATATTGAAATAATACCGGTATCAATTTTGACATTTGACAGTAAATAGGCTTTGATCCTATGAAGGCATCGATATTTCAGTTTCCACGTAGCTTTTCCTGAATAATACCAGTATGAAGAGACTTTTCAGCGAGCTAGATCAACGGGAGCCAAGCTTCTGGACCTCGAGTCGAAGACTGTCAAAAGAAAATGACACTTTGTAGAGAGTACATCAACAGGAAGTGCGAACTTCTTTTCTTTTCACGCTGCAGAATGCACATTGTCAACTTATCGAGATGGGACAGTGTTTAATCCACCTAACCTCAAAGAGTTACAATCAAATGCGTCTATGTGACGTGAGAAAATTGGAAATGCTCGGTTAATCGTAGCAAAAGTTGAAATGCTTATTAATTACGATTTTGTGAGGTCTGAAAAATTTGTTCAGGGCCCAAGTCAGGATCTGTGGACCACGATTTAGGGAGCGGTGGGCTAATCGTAGCAAAAATTGAAACGTTTATCAATTACGATTTTCTGGGGGTTTGAAAAATTATTTCAGGGTCCAAGTTAGAGTTTACGGACCACGACTTGGCGAACCATGAGCTAGATAGCGATGGAACCCGGACATAGAAGTCGCGCGACAGGCATTCCTTTCTCAGGAGGGACGAGCAGGATCCGCTCTGTTTCGTCAACAAGGCGATTACCGTCGGTACTCGTGGTTAGCAAAATTAATCGCGAGCCCGGGTAAAATGATCTACTCGACATTGGAAACTCGACATCCGGCCAACCGCGTTTCTCTCTCCTCTACGCCGATATCTCACTCTCTCTCTCTCTCGCCTTTCCTCCGCCCTCTTTATCTCTCTTCCTCTCGCTTCTCTCTTTCCCAAGCTATTTCTCCTTTTTTTTCCTTCCTTCGCTACGATAGCAACGTTAACCAGCTGCCTACTTAGAGAAACACGACGGAAAGAGAGAGAAAGAGAGAGAGAGGTGGTCGAGACGAGTAGCAGGAGAGGGGAGAGAGAGCGAGAGAGAGAAGTTGGAATGAGGCAGAATACGCGCGCATACTAACGCATCGATGCCACTTACTCACCAACCACATCCCGTCTTTCGGCCTTCCGGCTTGTCTGTAACTTTCGTGGAAACGCCTCTGGCTTCCTTCCGGTCGTTTATCACTCGGTAGACGCTCTAAACGTAGATACGCTGTCCCACGTATGTTCGTTTCACCCCCACCACCGGCTGTCTCGTCACCCTTTCCTGTCCCTCCGCGACCGCCATCTTCCTCCCTTTTCTCCCCTTTTTTCTCCCTTTTTCTCCCTCCCTCCTATTCATCTTTTTCCTTCCTTTTCATTCCACTTTAGAGGGGGCGGCATCTCCACTTATATGCCCTTCTTCTACACATTTTGACCTTTCCTCTAATATTAGCCGGCACGTTTTCCCTTTTCGCGCCACCGACAGCGGCTGCAAGGTTGGAAGGCTCGGATGCCGTTATCTTTAACCCTCTATACCCTTGCCACGCGTACCAATACACGCTTTCCTTTAGGAGTCCCTCTCCGAGATCACCCGGTAACCGTGTTTTTGTCCCGATGTCTCTATTCTCTGCCAAAAACGGTCACGGGGTAATACTCGTGCAAGAGTTCTAGGTGACTGCTCGAGTGTCGTTCTTTTTGAGCTTCGATAGGCTTGTCTCGTGTATCGATATGCGTTAAAAGTATGTGAAAATCACTTAGTACCCCGTTTTCCTGATCTCCGTACCTCTATTCTGTGTCAAAAAAGATCAGAAGCCAATATACCCTAGAAGGAATTGTACAAGATCGCTCGTTTTTGTGAAAGTATTCGAATATCATCATTCTCAAACCTAACTGCATCCTTGCCACGTGTACCAATATGACACCTCTTCATATGAGAGTCCTCTGACAGTCGTTAACTCATTTTCCTGATCCCATCGTCCCCATTCGGTGTCAAAAAAGGTATGTACTCGCGAAAGAATTGTATAAAGTCGGTTGCTCTTTAAAAATTATTCGAATATCATCATTGTCAACTCTAGTCGTATCCTTGCCACGTGTAAAGGACTCATATGAGAGTCCTCTGACAGTCGTCAACTCATTTTCCTGATCCCATCGTCCCCATTCGGTGTCAAAAACGGAATGTACTCGCGAAAGAATTGTATACAGTCGGTCACTCTTTAAAAATTATTCAAATATATCATTGTCAACTCCAGTTGTATGCTTGCCACGTGTAAAGGACTCATATGAGAGTCCTCTGACAGTCGTTAACTCATTTTCCTGATCCCAACGTCCCCATTCCGCGGTCAAGGTAGGAATATACTCGCGAAAGTATTATATACGATCGTTTTAAAAAAATTATTCGAAAATTGCGTGTTTCTTAACCTGCCTGACTGCATCCTGGCCACGTGTACCACTACGTCACGTCTTGATGCGGAGCCTCGCGGAGCTACCGCGTTACCCCGTTTTCCCGACCTCGGTGTCTCTATCCAGCGTCGAAAGCGCGTTCACGAGCTAACGCTCGTGAAAAAATTCTACGACTCGCATATCGCGCTCGATAATGAAACACGTTTCGTATTCCGTTCGCGTGCTCGTTAATTAGCTTCCCTCGCGGTCCCGCTCGGCCAATCCGCTCCGACGTGTTAATTTTCTACTCGCAATCAGTAAATTTACAAATGTATTCTGGTACCTGCTAGCCGGACGAGGAGGAAAACGAGGGGGAGATCGAGCGTGTAGGAAGAGGGAGAGAGAGAGGAAGAGAGAGAGGAAGAAAGAGAGGAAGAGAGAGAGAGGGAAAGGAAGAACGTTACGAGCGGCCTTCCGCCGGAAGGGGACTCACACACCACGGAGTTTCTAGTTCCTGTCACTCCGGACGGGAATATAATTCGTGGTGGCTCGAAAATCTTCTTCGCGTTTCCTTGATATAATTATCGTCGAACGTCGAACCGCCGACCGGAAGTCGCGTTTAAATTCGTAACGCCGTTCCGCTAATTATGCCCCGGCCGTTATGCCATTGAAATGATACCTGCACGTTGCAACACGTATTACGTTCGTGGAATCGATGAACGTACGCCATTAATTCGATAACCACCTTGCCTTGCATTCCTAGCCCGCCTTTCAGCCTAATCTCTCGCCATCGAAATGCTAATTTCGGGTATTCCCATAATGGCGGATAGACTCGTACAGGACGTGGCTAATTTAACGAAATATCGTAATATCCATTATCCGCATGGGTCGATTAGCGAAGGACATGTTGGACATGATGTCATCGCTATGTCATCACTAATACTATTGTACTAAATACTAATATTAAAATATACAATATTTTTCATTGCCAGTTATAATACCATTTCCAACGAAGCAATTAAGTTTATCATATTCGTAGTAGGCTTCTCTGGGTATATCTACCGAGGAAATTAACTCGATCCACTCCACGTTTCTCGCGATACGATTTCTTCCACGAAACCTCTCCGATCGAAATGGAGATATCGTTTGTTTACAGAAATCGGCATGCAAACGACGATGACAACCGTTCTATCGTTCCAAGCACCTAACTTGTCTCGATCGAAATGGTAATATCGTTTATTCGCACAAATCGATGCTCAGAGGACAATAAACGCGATTAAATCGACACCTGATCAGGTGTCTTTGCCTCCCTACTTAATATCTCGCGATGGAAATGCGAATTTCGGTGTTCACTCGCAAAAATCGGTTCGCAGCAGACGAGTATGCCTATTAATTCGGCAACGCGACTTTCTCCCCAATTTTCCCGATAGAAATGGCTTCGATGTTCATTTATATGCACCGATCCGTAGAAAGATCGATTCGATAGCCGACCAATCGTCTTTTCGTGACACGATTTTCTACACGCGAGATTTTTCGCGATCGGAATGGTAATCCGTGTTTATTTGCACGGATCGATTCGCAGAAGACAGCAAACGCAATTGACTGGGCGACCTCACTGCCACTTTTGCAGCGTGACTTTGCATGCAACGATTGAAACAATACCGATGATGCATAGATCGGATCGCAGGAAACGACGCATTATCGGGACTTAATTTCGAAATTCTTCAGATGACATCTGATATCGTGAAAGGTTAATCACGAACAACGGTTTGATCGCGAAAGCGAGTAGCATTGGATCGGTTATAGATAAACTTTATCCGATTTCGCAAAAATCCTTCTTTAACGCTAGAACTGCCGATCTTTAATGTGTACCTAACTATAACGTGCATAGATTATAGTAATTTTCAGCGGTACGATAAATATTAGTGAATATATCGATTACAGTTCTTTCTTAATACGAGTTGATACCAATTTTATTCTTAAAGAAAGTGTATGTGTTCGGTGATTGCAAAAAGAAAAATTCTAGGACCAGTCATCATCCTGAAATGGATGGGCCCTTTTTGCCTGTTCGAATTCTAATCGGAACTTCAAGCACGAGAGATAGTTGTCGAAACTTCGACGATAAGAGAACCTTCTTGGGCTTTGGAGAGTCTAGACGATCCCTTTTTCACCTAAAGGCTACTCGTCTCGAGTTGTTCGAGTTTCCAGCCATCGTGACGAGACTTCGTGAAAGAGCTTGAAGCAACGTCGTGAAAAATGCGATTCCAGGTAGACAGAAAGTTGGGACACAAGCGTAACGCATTGTCTTTTGCCGCGTAATCGATATTTCCTTCGCGCCGATTTCCTGCTACGTTCCAATCGTTATCGATCACGTTATTTATCCCCTCGTTGCTGAAGATTTAATGCACCGAGACGTCATAACTTCGAAGACTGATCGGTAATAATGTCCAATTATTTTCGCCGACTCCGCCATCCGTTCGACGTTTCCTTGCGATTTGCGGGGAAAAATTGTAATTTATATTTCAGAATTTATTTTATTGTTTTAATTACCCTACTATTTGAAATAAAGTCAACGTTATCTCTTTCGCGAGTAAATCTTGTGTGAACGATATCGTGTAGATGATGGGACACGCGTAGGAAGAGGTTACGATATTTACGTTACGTTTATTGGAGATATGGACCGTGGTGGCGCTAGTGAGTTAAGTGGAAAATCGTCTCAAAGCCGCTCTACTCGTGAACGGGTTAACTTTACTACAAGAAACTGCACACTATCGGTAATTACAAACACAAGACGTCAGAAACGAGTCACTTTGACACCTTTCATAGTTCTAATACCGTAGGATGGCGAATTCAGGTCTTGAGACAAAATTGTCGAAAGAACAAGAACGCAATAACACAAACTGAAAACTCGTAAACTGATTTAACTTAGGAAAAGAAGACCAAGATAACGAAACGAAAACGCACAAAGACGCACTCTTTTAAAACTCTCTTTCCAACACCAAGCGACTCACGCTTGTGCTGGTCACAACCGATTTCTAAGGACTCTATTTTGCTTGTCAAGGACCACGCTTTTATGCTTTCCTTAACCCACGCTGTAGGGGAGTTACACAACTTAATTTTGTTATATAGAATAACTTTTCGATTTGCTTCTAGAAGATATCGATGGCATAGCCAATTCGCGATTTCTTTTGGTATCCTACAATACTAATCGAAATTAACAATTACACCCGTGTTAACGCTGCTTATTCACCACGTTCATGCAAAACTATATACATTCCACTGCTCCGCAATTTCAATTACACGTTGTTAAAAATACACACCGTAATCACTTCTTCGAGCAATAGCAAAAAGAAAATTGGACAATTTTAATCGGACTGATCTAAAATAATCCAATCTTCGAGGAATTAATTTATATTCTATAATTTACCGTAACCTTATCGTTAGAATTAATTCACAGAAAAGCTAGCATAGCCAAGATGCTCTCGCAGTCACGTAACTTTGAGGAAAGTTAGCCGATTCGCGGATGCAATGGATTAATCAGTCGACTATTCCAGAAAGTGGAGTAAGATGGAAAAGAGATGGACGAAAGAGGAGTATCGCGAGCATAGGTGGATCGTGTCATCGGAGAGGAACAGACAGCGGCGATGGAGGAAAAGGGATAAGACGAAGAAAAGGAATGGCGGAACGGCAAGAAAACGGCAGGCTGAAAGAATCCGCCGGATTTCCGCTCGATGTTAAAGCGCCTATCGAGGCCGTTGCGCAACGCGCGTGCACGCCCGATAACGACGGAAGCCGTGCAAATGCCTCCGACGTTGCGAGTGGATTTTATCTCTGCTGGCCGATCGGATTTTCGTCGATCCCACACGTTGCTCCTCGTTAATCCGTTCTTCTCGCCGCGACACTTTTTCTCCCTTTCCGAGAAATTCCGATCGGCCTAACGACTTCTTAATTATAGTGATTCGGCCGGCCGCGTGTAAACGGACACTTAAAAATTGCGCAATGGAATTCCACGTACGAGGCGGCGGAGGATGGAGGGAATTAACGTCGGAATGAAATTTGGGTAGGATCCACGGGTTTTGTTCTTTTCACGCAACGAAATTCGAATTTTGCGAATTATTCTCGTGTTTTATTTCTCGGCAGAGTTTACCACCTTTTTCCGTTTTTCGCCTCTGTACACGGGTGTAATTTAACACGGGAGTGGTGGACCCTGCTGCTCTATGTAAGTAGCTTGAGTTATTGTACTGTATTATTATGCTCGAAATATTTCATTGATATCGAATCATTACAATTTATGCAAGTAAATTTAGGTATTATACCGTATTATGATTTTTAAATGCTGCATTTGTGTCGAATTATTATAATTTATGCAAGTAAATTTAGTTATTATACCGTATTATTATTTTTAAATGCTACATTCGTATCGAATTATTACAATTTATGCAAGTAAATTTAGTTATTGTACCGTATTATTATTTTTTAAATGCTGCATTTGAGTCGAATTATTACAATATACGTAAGTAATTTAAATTAGTTATTACACTGTATTATTACTTTTGAAATACTGTATTTGCACTGTATTATTATTTTTTATACTGTATTGCATTATCGCAATTTATGTAAGTAAATTAAATTAATGTATCATATTATTATTATTATTATTGAAAT
>NW_016916911.1:302779-312465 GCF_001483705.2 Eufriesea mexicana | reverse complement strand
TATGTAAGTAAATTAAATTAATGTATCATATTATTATTATTATTATTATTATTATTATTATTATTATTATAATTATTATTATTGAAATGCTGTATTTGTATCGAATTATTACAATTTATGCAAGTAAATTTAGATATTATACCGTATTATTATCTTTTAAATACTGCATTTGTATCGAATTATTACAGTTTATGCAAGTAAATTTAGTTATTATACCGTATTATTATTTTTGAAATGCTGCATTTGAGTCGAATTATTACAATATACGTAAGTAATTTAAATTAGTTATTACACTGTATTATTATTTTTGAAATACTGTATTTGCACTGTATTATTATTTTTTATACTGTACTGCATTATCGAAATTTATGTAAGTAAATTAAATTAATGTATCATATTATTATTATTATTATTGAAATTCTGCATCTGTATCGAATTATTACAATTTATGCAAGTAAATTTAGGTATTACACCGTATCATTATCTTTTAAATACTGCATTCGCATCGAATTATTACAGTTTATGCAAATAAATTTAGTTATTATACCGTATTATTATTTTTGAAATGCTGCATTTGAGTCGAATTATTACAATACACGTGAGTAATTTAAATAAGTTATTACACTGCATTATTATTTTTGAAATACTGTATTTGCACTGTATTATTATTTTTTATACTGTATCGCATTATCGCAATTTATGTAAGTAAATTAAATTAATGTATCATATTATTATTATTATTATTGAAATATTGTAGTTGTACTGGAATATAATACTAATTAATTTATTCAAAAATTGCAAAAGTGGGATATCCAAGAACCCATCTCAAATTCCCTTTGACAGATACGATATCGAAGTCATTTAAAAACATTTTAAACCTTCGCACTCGAGAGGTGATTCTCAGTCACCGTTTAATCAGATTCTAAAGATCGACGTTAATTAATATATCAAATTTAAAATTACCTAACGATGCGCGGAATGTCGAAGAAAAATAATTCTATGTCATAATTTGTATATGATTTCTGAATTATCATTTTAAAAATATCGTCCACTCTATGACAGAAAGTCTTCGAATTACTATTTTTCTGTGACGAAAAAGTCCTCGAGTGCAATGGGTTAATACTAAATCTACCACGGTCAACAGTGAGTGCAAACAGTCAACAGCAGAATCTTTGAAAAATGGGTTAATGGTGGACACTGAATGATCGATTACGTGTATATTAAAATTGCGAAAACTAAGACGATGTGTGACTAAGAAGATAACGCTGATCGCGGAATTTTGAAGGAAAGTTTTAACACTAGATTTACGAAACCCGTCAATTTGATGGATGGGTTGCTTCAGTTATACGACGGTAACAAAATTAGTTAACTTATATTAACACTTTGCATGCGGGCACGGTTTTCCAAGTATTTAAACGTACAGCAGGCAAATCCAGCTTTTCGCGGACTAGTCGATTTGATAATTTACGAAATTACGCGAATCCATTTTCAAAATGGGTAAAATGCAATGGAAAGAAACACAAGTCAAAACTGATAAAATTAAAAAATGGGATGAAGTAAAGAGCAGCAAGTTCCTTCAAAATCACAGAATGCAGTTCATTGCAGTCTATCACGCAACTGAGATTACAGTCTCCTGCTTTTACTGTTTGTTCTTTTTCGGGCTGTGATCACAATGTGTTAAGACTGTTAATATTGCGATTGTTTTTAAATTAAACTTTAAAAAAATTAAATTAGACGTTTGCTTTAGCTGCAAATTTGACAGGTGTCCGTAGAAATAGGTATACAGATAGTGTCTCGTAAAACTAACGTTAAAATCGGTGATTTAGGCCATGGCAGCCATAGCGTTCTCGCGTACCCAGGCGTCCGATGGCCGACGACGACGACGCTCGAAATTCGCACGACGCTTGCGGAATCACGTATAAGGCGTGTCGTCTTTTTCTGCGCGATCTTCCTTTCACGACACGCCGCGAGCATCGCGATCTTCTCGTCCGCGAATGCAGATCCGATCGAGATTCGACACGGCCGCTCGGGAACTGACCTAAGCCAACCGCCACTCGTGATATTCGACATCCGGTCTGGATCATCGTCCGCTAATAAAAAGTACCCCGACAATCACCGATACGACCGAATCTATTCAGTATCGTTTATGCATTCGCTATCTACCGTGCTCCGTTACGTAACCCTACGTCCACGCTGAAATCGATTAAAATTCTGCTCTCCGACTGTGAGAAAACGGATAGAGTAGGATCTATCTCTTCGAAAGATCGTGTGACACGTGAAGAATGAGAAATGGTAATTCTAAGTTCGGATTTTTTATTACTGCCATTGGAGAAAATAGAATTTTTCATAGAATTTGTCTCGATTTTTATTTATGAATAGAAAGAGGATTATGATATTATTGTAATTACTGCCATTGGAGAAAATAGAATTTTTCATAGAATTTGTCTCGATTTTTATTTATGAATAGAAACAGGATTGTGATATTATTGTAATTTGAGAAAATGGAATTTTGATATAATTCGTATCGATTTTTATTTGGATAGAATCGTGATTGTGATATTATTGCAATTGGAGAAAATAGAATTTTTGATAGAATTCGTCTCGATTTTTATTTATGAATAGAAAGAGGATTGTGATATTATTGTAATTTGCGAAAATGGAATTTTGATATAATTCGTCTCGATTTTTATTTGGATAGAAACGTGATTGTGATATTATTACACTTGGAGAAAATAGAATTTATAATAGAATTTGTCTCGATTTTTATTTATGAATAGAAACACGATTGTGATATTATTGTAATTTGCGAAAATGGAATTTTGATATAATTCGTCTCGATTTTTATTTGGATAGAAACGTGATTGTGATATTATTGCAATTGGAGAAAATAGAATTTTTGATAGAATTCGTCTCGATTTTTATTTATGAATAGAATCAAGATTGTGATATTATTGCAATTGGAGAAAATAGAATTTTTGATAGAATTCGTCTCGATTTTTATTTATGAATAGAATCAAGATTGTGATATTATTGCAATTGGAGAAAATAGAATTTTTGATAGAATTCGTCTCGATTTTTATTTATGAATAGAATCAAGATTGTGATATTATTGCAATTGGAGAAAATAGAATTTTTGATAGAATTCGTCTCGATTTTTATTTATGAATAGAATCAAGATTGTGATATTATTGCAATTGGAGAAAATAGAATTTTTGATAGAATTCGTCTCGATTTTTATTTATGAATAGAATCAAGATTGTGATATTATTGCAATTGGAGAAAATAGAATTTTTGATAGAATTCGTCTCGATTTTTATTTATGAATAGAATCAAGATTGTGATATTATTGCAATTGGAGAAAATAGAATTTTTGATAGAATTCGTCTCGATTTTTATTTATGAATAGAATCAAGATTGTGATATTATTGCAATTGGAGAAAATAGAATTTTTGATAGAATTCGTCTCGATTTTTATTTATGAATAGAATCAAGATTGTGATATTATTGCAATTGGAGAAAATAGAATTTTTGATAGAATTCGTCTCGATTTTTATTTATGAATAGAATCAAGATTGTGATATTATTGCAATTGGAGAAAATAGAATTTTTGATAGAATTCGTCTCGATTTTTATTTATGAATAGAATCAAGATTGTGATATTATTGCAATTGGAGAAAATAGAATTTTTGATAGAATTCGTCTCGATTTTTATTTATGAATAGAATCAAGATTGTGATATTATTGCAATTGGAGAAAATAGAATTTTTGATAGAATTCGTCTCGATTTTTATTTATGAATAGAATCAAGATTGTGATATTATTGCAATTGGAGAAAATAGAATTTTTGATAGAATTCGTCTCGATTTTTATTTATGAATAGAATCAAGATTGTGATATTATTGCAATTGGAGAAAATAGAATTTTTGATAGAATTCGTCTCGATTTTTATTTATGAATAGAATCAAGATTGTGATATTATTGCAATTGGAGAAAATAGAATTTTTGATAGAATTCGTCTCGATTTTTATTTATGAATAGAATCAAGATTGTGATATTATTGCAATTGGAGAAAATAGAATTTTTGATAGAATTCGTCTCGATTTTTATTTATGAATAGAATCAAGATTGTGATATTATTGCAATTGGAGAAAATAGAATTTTTGATAGAATTCGTCTCGATTTTTATTTATGAATAGAATCAAGATTGTGATATTATTGCAATTGGAGAAAATAGAATTTTTGATAGAATTCGTCTCGATTTTTATTTATGAATAGAATCAAGATTGTGATATTATTGCAATTGGAGAAAATAGAATTTTTGATAGAATTCGTCTCGATTTTTATTTATGAATAGAATCAAGATTGTGATATTATTGCAATTGGAGAAAATAGAATTTTTGATAGAATTCGTCTCGATTTTTATTTATGAATAGAATCAAGATTGTGATATTATTGCAATTGGAGAAAATAGAATTTTTGATAGAATTCGTCTCGATTTTTATTTATGAATAGAATCAAGATTGTGATATTATTGCAATTGGAGAAAATAGAATTTTTGATAGAATTCGTCTCGATTTTTATTTATGAATAGAATCAAGATTGTGATATTATTGCAATTGGAGAAAATAGAATTTTTGATAGAATTCGTCTCGATTTTTATTTATGAATAGAATCAAGATTGTGATATTATTGCAATTGGAGAAAATAGAATTTTTGATAGAATTCGTCTCGATTTTTATTTATGAATAGAATCAAGATTGTGATATTATTGCAATTGGAGAAAATAGAATTTTTGATAGAATTCGTCTCGATTTTTATTTATGAATAGAATCAAGATTGTGATATTATTGCAATTGGAGAAAATAGAATTTTTGATAGAATTCGTCTCGATTTTTATTTATGAATAGAATCAAGATTGTGATATTATTGCAATTGGAGAAAATAGAATTTTTGATAGAATTCGTCTCGATTTTTATTTATGAATAGAATCAAGATTGTGATATTATTGCAATTGGAGAAAATAGAATTTTTGATAGAATTCGTCTCGATTTTTATTTATGAATAGAAACACGATTGTGGTATTATTGCAATTGGCGAAAATAGAATTTTGATATAATTCGTCTCGATTTTTATTTGGATAGAAACGTGATTGTGATATTATTACACTTGGAGAAAATAGAATTTATAATAGAATTTGTCTCGATTTTTATTTATAAATAGAAACACGATTGTGATATTATTGTAATTTGCGAAAATGGAATTTTGATATAATTCGTCTCGATTTTTATTTGGATAGAAACGTGGTTGTGATATTATTACACTTGGAGAAAATAGAATTTTTAATAGAATTTGTCTCGATTTTTATTTATGAATAGAAAGAGGATTGTGATATTATTGCAATTGGCGAAAATGGAATTTTTGATAGAATTCGACTCGATTTTTATTTATGAATAGAAAGAGGATTGTGATATTATTGCAATTGGCGAAAATGGAATTTTTGATAGAATTCGACTCGATTTTTATTTATGAATAGAAACACGATTGTGATATTATTGTAATTGGTAAAAATAGAATTTTAACCCTCTGCACTCGAAAGGCACCTCTCAGTTGCCATTTAATCGGATTCTAAAGATGAATGTTAATTAATATATCAAATTTACAATTACTCAATCATGCGTGGAATATCGAAGTAAAATAATTCTACGTCCTAAATTGCATGCGATTTCTTTTAATTACCGTTTTAAAAATGTCGTCAACCTTATGGCAGAAAGTATCCAAATTGCTATTTTCCTGCCGAGTGCAAAGGATTAATATAATTCGTCTCGATTTTTATTTGTATAGAAACGTGATTGTGATAAATAGAATAATTTATATTTCTAATTTCTTGATATAGAACAAAATAGTCTTTTTATCTTCTTAGATACGTGAATCAAAATTAAAATTAGGGATAGTGTTTTCACCCAATTTTTAATTTTGGTATATCCATATAAAGTTCTAAAATCGTTAATTTGTTATTAAATTTTTGTTATAACGCGTTTGGCTATCTATTTTTGCTGTGCTATTTCAATTAATATATTTTGTATATATTTATATCACGTTTATAGATGTTTAATATTATATTTAATATAATGTTTAATATTATATTTGATATATTTTATACCGTGTTATATTATTAGGTTGTCCAATGAAACATGTGCTTTCTCTTCTCTCTATAAAGCAGTGTTCCTGACCTATTCAATAATATATAATCACGTGCCAATTAAAATTCGCAGCTGCTCGCGAGATGGCCAAAAATTATAGGCCGAAATGATTAATACATTATTCAATAATCCTTCTTTTGTTTATAAAAAATATCATTACTTTATGCGAGAAGTACCAAGATTAGCGGTTAGCAAGCTCAATGGATACTATACTTATACCTACTATGCATATTTACCATATTTAATTACACATTCCAGGTCGGTAATTCTAACCTCCAATCTCAAGACTTAACAAAATTCCAGCTGAACAACATCTTGCTATTAAATTCAACGGAACAACGATCCAGAAGCAATTATCGACTCCATTTTATACCAAAAATACCAGGATTGCTTATTAAACAACTCAATAGATACTATACGTAAACACGTACTATATATATTGATTGTATTTAATTATGCATTTCAAATTCATAATTCTAACCTCAAATTTCGAGACTTAAAATTCTATTTCGAAAATCTTACTATTAAATTCAACTCAACAACGATCTAGAAGCAATTATCGACTCCATTTTATACCAAAAATACCAGGATTGCTTATTAAACAACTCAATAGATACTATACGTAAACACGTACTATATATATTGACCGTATTTAATTATGCATTTCAAATTCATAATTCTAACTTCAAATTTCGAGACTTAAAATTCTATTTCGAAAATCTTCTTACTATTAAATTCAACTCAACAACGATCCAGAAGCAATTATGACTCCAGTTTATACTAAAAACACCGAGATTGCTTGTTAGGCAACCCAATAGGTACTATGCTTACACATATGCTATATATATTCGCCATATTTAATTACACATTCTAGGTCGGTGATTCTAACCTCCAATTTCATGACGTAACAAAATTCTACTCGAAGAACCTTCTCCTAAATAAATTCAACAGAACAACGACCCAGGAGCAATTATCGACGCCATTTTATACTAAAAATGCCAAAATTAGCCAATCCAATAGATACTACACTTATACCTAGTGTACACATTCGCCATATTTAATCGTTTTCCTTCGAGGACGGTAATTCTAACCTCGAACTTCAAGATTTAGAATTGAGATGATTCTAACCTCAAACCTCAAGATTTAAAATTGAAGTTTGAGGTTAGAATTACCGTCCTCGAAGAAAAACGATTAAATATGGAGAATGTGTACACTAGGTATAAGTGTAGTATCTACTGGATTGGCTGATTTTGGCATTTTTAGTATAAATTTAGAATTGAGATGATTCTAACCTCAAACCTCAAGATTTAGAATTGAGATAAACCTAACCTCAAACCTCTAACCTCAAAATCAGAATTCTCAATAAAGAACCTCATTATTAAACACGATAAAACTCGGATTCTAACCTCTCTAAGCAAGATACCCCGGTAACATCTGCTCCAAGCGTACCTTCCACAGGTATCGAGCAGAGTTACGTCTGTTACGCGTTACAGGACCCCATAGCCCGTGGATGGAATTCGAGGCGAGTTGAAATAAAGGCGAAAACGCAGCGAAAACGCAGGGTAGGGCCGAAAGAAGTGTGCACTCTCGGTTTGGAGTCGAGGACGCGTGGGCCAGCAACGTGGTCGGAGCTGCTTTCTACGCGCGGGCGAGAAACGCTCGTTGCACACGCAGCCAGAGGATACGCGACGTGCTCGCAACGAATTTTACGCGTCGCTATCACCCACATACGCTTCGATATTATTGAATCCAGTAATTTATGCCCGCATTTGCATCCGGAACGTAACCGTCCGCTCGAAAGCCGCCGCCGCCAGCTCCGTCACGATTTTTCCTCTGGTCGCGTCGCCGTATGTCATACCGTGTCGAATCCT
This sequence comes from Eufriesea mexicana, assembly GCF_001483705.2. NCBI lineage: Eukaryota > Metazoa > Arthropoda > Insecta > Hymenoptera > Apidae > Eufriesea > Eufriesea mexicana. The sequence goes on along the minus strand of NW_016916911.1, from coordinate 304,394 downwards.
GTCACGATCGCGGAGATACGGGAAAACGATGAGAGTCGACCGATTTTCAACGCCTCTCAATAACCATCTAGGTAGGAGACTGCGACACCAACCGGTAGACGTTATTCACACTCGCGTGTGCAACCTGCGGTCACGATTGATACCGGAAAATCTATAAATCCACGATCGAGACCAGAAAATCGTCAGTGATACCGATAAATCGGATTGGACGTGACATTGACGAAAAACGGGAGGAGAAAAGCAGCGTGTGGCCCGGCGAAATGGCAAGGGCCTGCCAGAGGAGGAGGAACGGCATGACAATGGGCTGGCGTTCGAGTTTGACGAAATAATTGAATGTTGTCAAGCCAATAATTGAATGTTCCTTAAACGAGCGCCGGGAACACTTATGTCCAGATAAATCAAGCCGTTCCCACGCACGAAAATTTGAAACGATCTTGCGCAAAGAACGCGACTATTCGGAGGCGAACCGTTTGCCTAGTAAATCATTTAGGTCCGCGGCACGGCCACCACGTGGGCGTGTTTCACGAGAATATACCTGGAATTTTTGTTTACGGGAATTTGCAGGCTGCTAATGGCATCGCGACGCCTACGAATTCGAGGCTAGGCAACCTGTAGCGTTTGCGTGCTACCGCGTAAGGCGAGGCTGCAAAGAACGGCTACCCACCAGTTTACTCCTACGAGAAAGAGAGAAGGAACCCGGCCGGCGATGGGACCGACTCGATAATCTCCTCCAATTTTCCAAACCACGACGTTTACTACTCCAGCAACTCTCGAAACACCCGCCGTTTCGTAAATCTCAATCCTCGACGCTGCTTTCCATTTTCAAGCACTCGTCGACAGCCCTAAGTCAAGGCAACGAGTATCCCAGAGGAGTTACAGATAGAGGTTCAGGAAAAATAGAGCTCCAAATGACGATTTTTCTGTTCTTAATGGTGCATAAAATAACGAGATTAGATTGGTCTAGAAGAAGGGTAGGCTTCCAAAATTGTGAACCCGTTGTTTTGCAAACTGGCGTGCAACATAACTCGAGATGCACACTATTCAGTTCATCAACGGCTGAACTAATTTCATTTATGATATTTATTATTCTACAATAACTACGTTTACTGCATAGTGAAATTCAAAGTTTAATACAGGAACCATTCCTTTGTCCTCAATTTCGCATTCTTTAAGTAGGCAAAATAGTGATAGACCTATCAAAGGTGCATATCCAGGAATAGTGTCTATTATTTCATTGAAAGTCGCTAGAATCGAACTAAAAAGGAATATTTGTATCTTAAAATATTAAAGAACATACGTTCAAGATCTAACGTGATAGAATATTGCCAAATGTCACGTTTCACCCGATCATTTTACTCGAGTCCCTATCAATCTTCTAGATGCGTCGCGAAGTCGTGACGAGATTTCGATGTCTCTACCTAACCTAACCTCGAATGAATCTACTATTTATTTACTAGAACCTTTTCTACGGTGTCCCATGCTAATGCCAAGGTAGATGAAAGGGAGACACCATAGAGTGCGACGATTTCTCGAGAGAAAATGCCAATTTCTCAGAGCCTAGGACAGATGAGGAACGCGCGAGGCGTTCGCGGTTTAAACGGCAGCGAATCGATCG
>NW_016916911.1:281527-302766 GCF_001483705.2 Eufriesea mexicana | reverse complement strand
AGGCTAGAAAAATGGCGAGCTTGGAGCCAGTCACACCTACGGGAAAGGGAAAGAAACTGGAGGAAACCGGCGAGGTAAGGCTTATGCATTTAGCCGTTTGATCGAGGCGATCGATCGAGCAACTGGACTGAACCGTATTTCCCTCGAACGAGTTCACCTACGCGCTGGCAAATAGCGCTCGCGAGTGTTCCAACCGCAGAGCCCCTTAAGGATTCGACTCGAATTCGCCGATAATCGTATTCAAAGGCGACGAGGGAAAAGAGACACGCGGTTACCGTGACGGGACTCTAAATTAATTCCCGACCGCACTTTTTCGCAGTGCAATTATGTTCGCGCGACAGAACTTCCCTTCGATTTGTATGCCTCATATGCAGCGCCGCGTAGAGCCATTTCTGATAACGTACAGCGTACTCTGGGTCTGAGAAAAGCGTAACGAGGCGAGTAAACGGGCGAAGAGGTGTCGAATACTCACGTCTTTGCTGGGAACGCAAAGCGGTGTTCCTTCCTTCACGATCCCTGCTTCCACCATCACGCCCATCACGATCGGATCACGGGAGTTGAAGATGTACTGCAACGAAAGATAGTCTTTTAAGAACGGGAATCGTCAACAAACGTCATAGTATTGGAAAATAGCCTTCCCAAGTGATGATCGACTTTGATCCAGCTTTGTTACTCGATAAATAGAGATAAATAGAGGTAAAGAAACCCAGAGGTACATACCTGCGGCAAGACACGAAGTTTGCAAGGGAACACGGCGATGTGCTTGTTCTCGTCCCGTTTCCGTTGCTTCAGCTCTTCCCTGTAAGCCGTGAATTTATCGAACAGATGATAGATGATGTCTGCCTGGAAGATCTTCACGCCGAGAGAGTCAGCCAGTTCCTGAGCCTCTCTTTCGATCTTCACGTCGAACGCGAGGATCGTCGCGTATCTGTGAACGAGACCACGTCGATCACGTGAAACGTGCGGTCTAGGACGTACCTAAATTGGTACAGAGATACTCACTGGCTATCGTGCTCCAACATGATTGAGGCCTTCATCACGTCCTTCTTCACTACGGATCCGATGCGTATTCCAGCATACTGAAAACGGAAGAGAAGTCTTTTAGCAAACTGACTATTGGATTGCATACTTGGTTCGTGATCTTGGAGTCCATAAATTATTCGGAATAATAAATAATTAACCCACAGAGACTGTAATCCTTTATCACCTAGTTGCCTAAGTAGAGGGCGACTTTTGTCAAAATTTCAAAGACAGAATACGATTTTTGACGTCTCTGAGATCGTCCATGTGTCAACTCGAAAGATTCGCAAGAGTATTCGAATTTTCGCACAGTTGTCGAGTCGTGGCACCTAGATTTCGTCGCGAATAATCGAAACGGCAGGTGAGAGAGACATGTCCTCGCTTGAAGTCGAGTCCACGTTTAATAGGGAACTTCTCAGCTCAGCTGCAATTAACCCACGTAGATGCAATCCTCTACCATCAGCTGATCGAAAGACACGTCTAATTCTCTGCTGTCTAAGTAGCCCCCTACTTTTGTCAAGATTTCAAACATAGAATACGATTTTTGGCGTCTCTGAGACCGTTCATGTGTCAACTCGAAAGATTCGCAAGAGTATTCGAATTTTCGCACAGTTGTCGAGTCGTGGCACCTAGCTTTCGTCGCGAATAATCGAAACGGCAGGTGAGAGAGACATGTCCTCGCTTGAAGTCGAGTTCACGTTTAATAGGGAACTTCTCAGCTCGGCCGCAATTAACCCACGTAGATGCAATCCTCTACCATCAACTGATCGAAAGACACGTCTAATTCTCTGTTGTCTAAGTAGCCCCCTACTTTTGTCAAGATTTCAAAGACGGAAGACGATTTTCGACGTCTCTAAGATCGTCCATGTGTCAACTCGAAAGATTCGCAAGAGTATTCGAATTTTCGCACAGTTGTCGAGTCGTGGCACCTAGCTTTCGTCGCGAATAATCGAAACGGCAGGTGAGAGAGACATGTCCTCGCTTGAAGTCGAGTTCACGTTTAATAGGGAACTTCTCAGCTCAGCTGCAATTAACCCACGTAGATGCAATCCTCTACCATCAACTGATCGAAAGACACGTCTAATTCTCTGTTGTCTAAGTAGCCCTCTACTTTTGTCAAGATTTCAAACATAGAATACGATTTTTGACGTCTCTGAGATCGTCCATGTGTCAACTCGAAAGATTCGCAAGAGTATTCGAATTTTCGCACAGTTGTCGAGTCGTGGCACCTAGCTTTCGTCGCGAATAATCGAAACGGCAGGTGAGAGAGACATGTCCTCGCTTGAAGTCGAGTTCACGTTTAATAGGGAACTTCTCAGCTCAGCTACAATTAACCCACGTAGATGCAATCCTCTACCATCAACTGATCGAAAGACACGTCTAATTCTCTGTTGTCTAAGTAGCCCTCTACTTTTGTCAAGATTTCAAACATAGAATACGATTTTTGACGTCTCTGAGATCGTCCATGTGTCAACTCGAAAGATTCGCAAGAGTATTCGAATTTTCGCACAGTTGTCGAGTCGTGGCACCTAGCTTTCGTCGCGAATAATCGAAACGGCAGGTGAGAGAGACATGTCTCCTCGCGTGGAGTCGCGGCCACGTTTAAAAGGGAACTTCTCGGCTCGGAGGTAGCGGAGTTCCGTACTTGGAAGGAAAACAAAATATTAAGGTAAAGCATAAACCACTGTCACCGTAACATAAATACAGTGGAACGCTATGCGTGCAAGCGTGTGTCTGTTTGGCCGCAAAAATAACTAGTGACGCATGCTGTCCGGATTCGGCTGGCCGATGCGACGAGACACGACAACGTAGAAATAAACGCGCCGATGCACCTACAAACAAGCTATTTCGCGGGCTAGAACCACGGCTATCGAGACAATACCTCCAATGTACGAACGCATCAGCCGAGGTTAAAAGGTAAATTACTCGAGGATGGGTAATTGAAAGCAAGATTTGCGACGGTAACGTCACGAAAGTGTCTGACAAACGAGACATAGCTAAATAATTTTTTCAACTATACTGTATACCTAGGAGAGGTGAAAATGTGTGGGTTAAAGATTTAGAAAGTTCGAAAGACAAGTATGGAATAGGTCGGATATGGAATGCGAATATATGGTTTATGGGGACCATAAAAGTATGCGAACGCGCAGAAATGGAGTAGGTAATTAACATAGACTGAGACTGGAATAATTCACGAGAGTGAATATTTTAAAAGATATATTCGCATTCAACGTTTTATGAAGACTATATTAATAGTTAGATTTTTCACAATTTTACTATTTTTGTAAAATTTGGTATAGTATTATTCTAGGGGTGTGTTTCGATTCTTAAATTTCGAAACACGAGTTTTGGTATACTTTCGTGAGCAATCGTAGGTAAAAAGAATTCTGATAGATACATAAGTACGGAAAATTCATGATTTTAAGTAAAGAATTAAATTAAATCAAGTTAATTTAAAAGTAAATCCTGCTTTTTGGAAATGTCCTCCTTAAAAGAGAATTTGTTTAATTAATTTTCTCGAAAGAGAAAATACGACTAGATTAATTAACCCTTTACACTCGGCGAATTTTTCGTTACAAAAAGATAGCAATTCGATATTTAAATATTCGTAAATATCGACGATATTTTTAAAACGGTAAATATGAAATCGTATGTAAATTAAGACGTAGAATTATTTTACTTCAACATTGCACGCATCGTTGGGTAATTTTAAATTTGATATATTAGTTAACATCGATCTTTAGGTTCTGATCAAAATGGCGACTGAAGGGAGCCTCTCGAGTGCAAAGGCATAATTAATATATCAAATTTATTATTAATATCAAACACCCAATTCCTTATACATATATGTCGGGATTAACACTAGAATTACCGATCTTTAATGGGTACCTAAACATAATAGGCATACATAGATAATAGTAATTTCAGTGGTACGATAAGAAAATATATTAATTACAGTCGACGTTAATTTTTCTAAAAACAGGTATAATATTTTTAGCAATTGCTGTTGAAAAGATAAGTTTAGCTGTAGTCAAAAATCAATCTAGTTTATAAGATATAAGTTCCTAGAACGAATGTTTATCTAAATATTCGATGGGAGTTGGGGCTCTGGGCTAAGGGGCAGGAGCTGGGTACAGCCGCAGATGTGTCTTAGGGGGGTCTATAAAAGAGAATATATATATACCAATTCAATGGAAAAGAATGATCCCAGAATTTTCCTCTCTGCAATTATTGGGACTATGGGTTCTAACAGTAAAATAACTACGATATACATATTGTTGGAAATTAGCCTATGCATGGTGACAGACCTCTTAGAGGTTGCAGGCCAATACCGACCTTTAGACCTCAAGATACTATGCAGGCATGAAGGGGTCGGTTTTTGGGGTTTAAAAGGGCCTGTTGTCTCTCGCTGCTCTCACTCTCAAACCCTTTATCAATGGTGTGATAAAGACTCTCGTTTTTCTTTATATATTCGCATATAAAGTGTATACATTTCGCTTCCATTAAACTTCATACATCCAATTGCTATGCAACTGAATACGGTTACTTCCATGTACGCTAATCGTTTGGATTTCCTTCCCGAAATTCCCAAGAGAAGGCAGCCGTGCGTTCTCGGCATCAGGGCGAAGAAAAAGCCTGAATTTCGGCTGGCCCGTGGCTTCTAGTGTTAAGGATTCGGTCCCATTAAGATAGCAGAACTTTTGAACGATAATGTACGACTAATTGCCAGCGGATAAAGTGGTCGCGCAACAGTAGCTACATTTACGAGCTAATTTTCGAGTTGAGACGAGCGGCGGGCCGATAATCATTCATCAAAGGCAGACGGCAAGGGGCAGAGAGGGGGACGGTGGAAACAGGACGAGTAGAAGATGATACGTTGCCGGGCATTTTTTTCAGATAAGACGGCTTTTTAAGACTTCCGGTGCGTCGTCGCGTTCCGATATTAGGACGAGATACGCGGCGCTTTTTTCCCTGGACCACCATAGCGAGACCGGCGCTCTCGGCCACGTAAATACCCGGCATTCCGCCGCACCTACGTCATTGTTTTCCACTCTTATTATTTGTAAACAAGACCGCGATTAGCATACCTACGCGCGTGCGACTCGCTCACCATTCCGAACACGTCCGTCCTCCGGCCAGTCTACGACTATGATAGCGATTTCGATTCCACGGTGAGAGGTGCTGCCAATATTAAAGCCACGTTAACACTTTGACTGCCACGTTGGTCGTATATGACCGACCACGGTTTCTCCTGCAACGCCATAGTGGTTATTGGTGGCTTGGACTACTTGCAATTGTGAAAATTGTACGAAAATTGACAGTTAGTTGACTGTCAAACGTTACCAAAGCGCCACTTGTGGTCAACCGTGACTGCCAATAAGATAAACGCTACATTGGATAAGAATATTGTCCTTGATCACTAATTTATTGTCATTTTGCCATTATATGCTTCGAATAATAAAAATATTTCGTGATTTCGACGTGGCAGTCAAAGGAGTAAAGACCGAACACGATTAACACCGTGAAATTGATGACATCTAATTGGGAAATTGAAGAATTAGGTATCCTTCTTCGAAATATCACCTCGCTAGAAAATATGAAACGTTAGTTAACCATATGCTCTATCTTCTCTGCCTTCCGACATATTTCTTCGCCATTTTGGCACTCGAAGATGCAATCGACTTGACACTTTGACTGTCACGTTGGTCGTATATGACCGACCACGGTTTCTCCTGCAACGCCATAGTGGTTATTGGTGACTGGAGCGCTTGGACTACTTGCAATTGCGAAAATTGTACGAAAATTGACAGTTAGTTGACTGTCAAACGTTACCAAAGCGCCACTTGTGGTCAACCGTGGCTGCCAATAACATAAACGCTCCATTGGGTAAGAATATTGTCCTTTATCACTAATTTATTGTCATTTTGCCATTATATGCTTCGAATAATAAAAATATTTCGTGATTTCGACGTGGCAGTCAAAGGAGTAAAGACCGAACACGATTAACACCGTGAAATTTATGACAACTAATTGGGAAATTGAAGAATTAGGTATCCTTCTTCGAAATATCACCTCGCTACAAAATATGAAACGTTAGTTAACCATATGCTCTATCTTTTCTGCCTTCCGACATATTTCTTCGCCATTTTGGCACTCGAAAATGCAATCGACTTGACACTTTGACTGTCACGTTGGTCGTATATGACCGACCACGGTTTCTCCTGCAACGCCATGGTGGTCATTGGTGTCTGGAGCGCTTGGACTACTTGCAATTGCGAAAATTGTACGAAAATTGACAGTTAGCTGACTGTCAAACGTTACCAAAGCGCCATTTGTGGTCAACCGTGACTGCGAATAAGATAAACGCTCCATTGGATAAGAATGTTGTCCTTGATCACTAATTTATTGTCATTTTGCCATTATATGCTTCGAATAATAAAAATATTTCCATGGCGTCCTGAGCGAAACTCGCGATTTTGACGTTGCAGCGAAAGGGTTAATGGGAAATCGAAGAGTCGTTATGAACGACCCTTTAAGCCAGACAACAGCGGCGTAAACTCGCTGAAACCCGTGACCTTTACGTAATGAATGAACCGGCAGAGATGAACGGGGGGGAAAAAGGAAAGAAAAACGCGGGCCAATTAGAAGGCCGCTCGATAAATGAGCCTACTCACCGAAACACCGAGAGCTAGTCATGTTTCATTGATGAACGCTGAATTGCGATACCATCCGCTGGAATAAGGTAAAAGGACCGAGCGTGTAGGACCGGATGAATGAAAAAGAGAGAGAGGCGAAAAAAGGTGTAGCGTGGGAGGTGGTCAACGAGGATGAGAGAGGCACCGCTGCTGAGGAATGCAATTAACGATCGCGTCGGATGATACGTGTCAAACGAGACGGAAAAAAGGGGAGAAAAATAGGAAAAAAGGGAAGAAGAAGGAAACAGGGAGAGGGGAAGACCGGTGTGCCGAGAATAGCGAAAGGAACGGGTAACGCGTGGAAAATCGAGCAAGTTCAAGGAAATGCGTTACGCTTTCCGCGAAACGCGTAACGATAATAATCCTCGCCACTCGGATGGTTCCCTGAAGCCCGGGATATTTTCGAGACCGCAGCTTTTCAATACGGAAATAAACGTGGAAAGGACGTTCGACGGAAACGAAAACGACGAATGAAGGAACATTTCTCCTGCTGAAGAACGAGAACTGGAATCGAAAGCAAACCAGTTGGAATTTCGCGGGTGTCCCTCTTTCTAGTGGACAACAGACGAATTCGGGCATGGAAAAGTCACTAGACCAATCTGAAGCATCGAACTGGACGTGAAAGGTTGGAAATTCGCGAGCAAATTCGACAGATGCTATCGATGAAGGAGGGTGTTGAAAGGTGAAAGAGGGTGCAAGAGGGAAATGACGGAGGACAAAATAGGGCACGGATCCTCTTCAGCCTCTTGTCATAACCGCGGAACGTTTCCCGAACAAGGAAATTCTAATTTATTAAACTTATGAATCTGTTAACCCTTTGTGGTTCAAGTCGCGTTCGAGGTCATTGACGAGTGCACAGCGAAGGTATCGACCTAGGTAGGTCTACCTTGGGTATCAACCTCCATTTGATGACGTACCTTTCCTCTATACAGGGTGGACCACGTGGATGTTACAAATCCTGAACAGGTCACTTCCAAAAGTTCCAAAAGAGAAGAGCAATTCTTGCAAAATGTACATTTGTTAGGGCACCTACAAATTGCATGCTTGTTTTTAGCGAAAACTCGTGTTTTTCGTGGCACCTTCATTTAATGACGTATCTTTCCTCTATACAGGGTGGACTACGTGAATATTGCAACTTATGAACAAACCATTTCCAAAAATTCCGAAAGAGGAGAGCAATTCTTGCAAAGTGTGCATTTGTTAGGGCACCTACCAATTGCATGCTTGTTTTTAGCGAAAACTCGTGTTTTTCGTGGCACCTTCATTTAATGACGTATCTTTCCTCTATACAGGGTGGACTACGTGAATATTGCAACTTATGAACAAACCATTTCCAAAAATTCCGAAAGAGGAGAGCAATTCTTGCAAAGTGTGCATTTGTTAGGGCACCTACCAATTGCATGCTTGTTTTTAGCGAAAACTCGTGTTTTTCGTGGCACCTTCATTTAGTGACGTATCTTTCCTCTATACAGGGTGGACTACGTGAATATTGCAACTTATGAACAAACCATTTCCAAAAATTCCAAAAGAGGAGAGCAATTCTTGCAAAGTGTGCATTTGTCAGGGCACCTACCAATTGCATGCTCGTTTCTAACTAAAACTCGTGATTTTCGTGACACGGGTCGATTCCTCTGTTCATCCTACGTGAAAACTATGATTTACCGAAGATGTTCAAACGTTCAGGCGCATCTCCATTACACTGCACCCGTGCTACGTTCGAAAAGCACCTAGGGGCCTAACGCGTGCAGCGCTCCTCGAACCAATTATTCCCCGCCTTCGGCATTTTATCGTAAATGCGTTAATAACGAAGTTATGACTTGTAACATTTGCGTGGTATAATGTAATACACTAGACTCCCTGTAACGCGGAATTTTACAATGCTAAAGATACCGAGACTACCGTTTCCAGGTTTTGTTCAACTGACTATAATGAATTTATGAAATTATTTCTTTTCTTGAATTAATACGAAATAAAATCTTTCGTTTACGTACGTTAGTAACATACGTTATCTCGAGGCTGCTCTGATTCGTGAAATGTACAGGGTGTCTCAAGAGATAGCTATTCCACGTAAGAAGATACCTAGAGAACGTATAGAATGACTTCTCTTCGTTTGGGACTTGGTATTTCAGAAAATTAAATTTGGAAATTCGCAATTTTGGACTGGACCTTTTACATGGAAACAGTTTTTAATTAAAAACGCACCTATGTCGATAAATGCTTGACGAATCAAGTCGTAGCACCAGATTAATGGCTTAATAAAATACTTATGGCTATAGCATTGTGTTCATGGCTACACTCGGTATTGCATTGTCATTTGCCAATATCACTACCCATATTTGATCTATCCATTGATCGTTCTAGAATTGCTATAGAGTTTAAATCATCAGTGAAGAGAATAATCCAACAAGAGACATGTCTCGTTAGGAAAAATTAGGAAGAATTGGAATGAAACGGGACATGGAGTGCAACTTAACATTAAAACGGGTTAAACCCCGGTCTTTACTCGGTCTATACCCGTGGCTGTAGCACCATGGTGCCCATCCATGGTGTCTCCCGATGAAAAAGTTGATCGCCGCTTAGACCCGCGATGGTAGAAAACGGCTAGTACGCGCGCGCGCGAATAATTGCTGGTTCGACACGGTGTTTGCGAGCCGGTACATATAAATAGCATCAAATAATTTTCCACTTTCGTATAATTATACCGTGTTAAGTGGTGGAAACGAAATTCGATAAACATCTACCGCATGTAACAAAGTGGAAGAAACGAGGGAACGACTGGTCGCTAATTGAAATTGCTTTGCATCGCAGACGCACGCAGCATTCTCCGCTTTTATTTCTTCCCATTTTTTCCTTTCCTTCCCCCCTTCTCTTTCCCCTTTTTCCCTTTTTTCCCATTTTTCGTTCGCCTACCCGTTAGCAGCGGCGCTGTCATCGATTACCGGTTACCTCGAAGGCACCCGTACGACTCGTCGCTTCTTGCTTTACGACACCAGGCCGAAGGGAAGAGGCTAGTCAGTCGAACGACATCGACTGTGAAATTCCACGAATAGGAGAGTTTAAGAGGATCCAGTCCGCGCCGCGAGTCGACCGGCCAGCCCGAGCGGATCGCCACGTTCGTTTCCGCTCTTCGATCTTGCATCTGGAGAAACGATGAAAACGAGAATCGAACGAAATTTTCCACGCAGATCTGTCATCGTTAACCATAATAGCATCGTTGGCGGTGTTTGGCCGCGAGCTAGGGAAAAGCTGGAATAGAGGACGCATCAGCGAGATACGCAGCGTGGTACCGGCGAGTTGACAGAAAACAACTAAACGCTATCCGTTAATCAGTTTCCGTTAAGATTTCGAGATTGCCGGTCAACGTCGTTTATTTCTCTCTCCTTTTCAGAGGCCGGTAATCTCCGAGCGGCTTCTCTCGTCGTGAAAACGCGTACATCGTAGGATGCCGGCACACGGCCGACAGAGCGTGCACTCGCGTGTCCGCGCTCCGCATATCCGCTCCCATGTCCCGGTATAGCTGCTTATATACCGCGGTTAAAAACAATGCGAGGAAACGAGCCATCTTTTCCTGCTGCAGAAGAGGAGCGAGCTGCACCTCCGTCCGCTCGGCACGAGTTCCACCGTGCAACGGAACACAACTATGCCACGCAGACTCCTCGAAAAATTCACGCGTTCTACTTTTATTTACCTGCCTTCCGCTCTCCTCCATTCGGAAGGCCAGTCCTCTGACCACGGTTTTCTCCGCTTTGAAAAATCCACGAGCGATCACCGGGGGCTTTGAAACGATTAGAGTCTTGGACGAGACGAGTGGTTTACCACGGTTTTCTCCGCTTTGAAAAATCCACGAGCGATCACCGGGGGCTTTGAAACGATTAGAGAGCCTTGGACGAGACGAGTGGTCTAAGATCTTCGTGCAAGTCGTTCGATAACGTGAACGGAATGCAACTGTCGCGCAATCTTATTTTATTTTTCCTTTTCTAACGAATTTTTTCTTAAAAAATTGGAAAATAATTCAACGATCGTAGATACGGGTCGTGGTGGCGCTAGTGAGTTAAATGGAACAATCGACGAACGCTTACTCGTGAAGTTAAAGAATTCTTTTCCCTTCGAGGAATTATGAGACTCGCCAATGATGATTGCACAAGTCCAAGATTTTTAATTCAAAGACGTGGAAGTCGTTCGATTCGAAAACAACTGGAATTGCACGGCGGAAAAATTTGTAAAGACAATATAGCACGAGCAATAGGTAATAACAAGAAAACTGCAAAATTATATCAGTAAAGTTAGAAAATAATTCAACGATCGCAGATACGAGTCGTGGTGGCGCTAGTGAGTTAAATGGAACAATCGACGAACGCTTACTCGTGAAGTTAAAGAATTCCTTTTTCTTCGAGGAACTGAGACTCGTCACTGACGATTGCAGAGGTCTAAGATCTTCGATACGAAGAGATAGAAGACGTTCGATTCGAAAATAATTGGAAGTGCACGACGGAAAAATTTGTGAAGACAATATCGCACGAGCTACAGTGCAAGTAGTAACAAGAAAACTGCAAGATTATAGCGGCAAAATTAGAAAATATTTCAACGAGGTATATTTACGATAGACTATTGTAGATACGAGTCGTGGTGGCGCTAGTGAGTTAAATGGAACAATCGACGAACGCTTACTCGTGAAGTTAAAGAATTCTTTTCCCTTCGAGGAATTATGAGACTCGTCAATGATGATTGCACAAGTCCAAGATTTTTAATTCGAAGACGTGGAAGTCGTTCGATTCAAAAACAACTGGAAATGCACGGCGGAAAAATTTGTGAAGACAATATAGCACGAACAATAGGTAATAACAAGAAAACTGCAAGATTATAGCGGCAAAATTAGAAAATAGTTCAACGAGGTATATTTACGATAGACTATTGTAGATACGAGTCGTGGTGGCGCTAGTGAGTTAATTGGAACAATCGACGGACGCTTACTCGTGAAGTTAAAGAATTCTTTTCCCTTGTAAGTAACTATGAGACTTGTTGACGACTGGAAGAGCTTAAGATCTTCGAGATCCGTGCGATCGGATGCGATTGAAAATGTTACGCGATGTTATGCTTTTTTTAAATAGAATCTTTTCGTTCGAGGCGTAAAACGTTAATTTCTACGTGACCATGTTACGAACAAGGTGGGTAATTATTAATCGATGCGCGTGTCCCCGGCTCGTTCCAAGAAGAATAGCGCGTGTCCCGGTTAAACTATTTATTTCGATCCTGCTCGTCTAAACAGGACGAGAACAGGAAGATACTCGGCGAGAATCTTCAATTCGCCAACGCCGTCATAATCGGGCGGATATGCGTACGTATGCGTTCGAAGCCGAAGCGAGGCGGCTCGCTTCGTAAATATTAAGCGTCTCGCTGCGACACTGTCCGCGAGATCGACGAAAGAGAAGCAACGTTAAATTTTATGTAAACCAGGATCGAATTCGTTCATGAGAAACCGCGAGTTTCACATTCGGTCCTCGATCCCGGGATTACTATATGACGCCTGATAGAAATGAGAATCGAGTTACTCTTCGATACAGGACGCGAATAATGCCATCTATTACGTGTTTCGAACGTGATCGAAATATCGGTCTTTCAAGTCTCCCGTGTCAACAAATGATACAAAATTAACGACACCTTTTACGATGTCATAAAATAAAATCATCCTCTATAATTCTATTTCGTATATCGTTATATTATACAATTATTATTGCGATTATTATATTTTATCGTACACTCGGAGACAAAAAGATAGCCTACTGACGATGAGAAATGTATGCTTTTACTCACAGATGTGAAAAATAGACTAGCTTCGAGACGATACATCTTGGCAACAAAAGATCACACGATGACGAATCAAATTTGGTTTTGCGGATGAAGAATGGTACCCTGTGTCATGGTGAAGGAAGTTACCGAAGGAAAATTAATCTCCACATCGAGCATTTCCTAGTTTCTATCTTCAAATATCTTCTGTCAAATTCGGATCTGTCACTCATAGATCATTTTACGACAATGAAAGCTCGGTTACCCGATTTTCATACCTGTATTATAATTTTGTCCCTGACTGTATCGTTATTACCTCTGTAATTGAACTGATCGCTATATTCGTACCAGCGTTTGCAACAAAGGGTTATAATAACAAATTATAATTAATTAAAACGAAATTGATCTTCCTAACTTCGTCAACTGGCGACCATCTGGCATCTTCGGTGCAATAGAGTATGCAAACGGCTAATATGGTAAGAATACGGTAACACGGTACTCCAGATAATGGATTAGCACCTCGACAGGGCTGAGACGAAAGGCTACTCCATCGTGGAAAATCGCTCAGACTTAGACTACTCGTTGGTCTAGAGATAAATAACGATAATCATAATTATTAGGATAATAAAAAAGGAAGAGTGCAGGCAATTTGAAAGTCGATAGAGCATTCTCTCGGCACGGTGCGCGATATTCGTGTCTCATCTCTGGCGCAACACACGCCTTATAAACCGACACACAGGGCTACGATTCGAGTCGTACGTCCGCCCGTTCGTCGATCCGTCCACCCACGGTGCTTTTGCTCCGAGTGTGGGCAGTTTCCTGTACGTTGGTCACGTATTCCTTTTTCCAGCCCACACGCGTCCGTGTCTCTGTGTTGGTAGAAGAGAGGCCTGCTCGGAGAATCTCTATATACTGCCCGTGAGTTTAGCCCGCCAACCCCACGATTTCTCCTTCTCGTTGAGAAAGAGAACCGTGGCGACGGAGGAGGAGGATGCCGGGTGACGGAGAAGGAGAGGAAGAGAAGCGATAGTGAAGAAGAGGAGAGAGGTGAGATGGAAAGAGAGAAGCTTACACCCCTGGCCTCCGTTCCCCGCTGGTGTCTACTCCCTCCTGCATGCCATATGTAAAAGCATACCCGCATTGCCCGTAGAGTGACGGACCGTACTTACGACTGGATGCGTGCGTGTGTCGCGTATGCCTGCGATAAAACCTGACGTCACGGGCCACGTGATCGTACGATACGGTGGGGGCAACCCATTCATAATCCGAGGAAGGACAGGCTTAAGGCCGTTTCGGACGTTACCTCGAACCGAACCATCGTAGCTTCCTTTTTTCTTTTTTTCCTCTCCTTCTTTCTCTTTCCTTTTTTTCCTCTTTATCGTGCGAGCTGCGAGTTGGATGCACCGCTGCCGAGCCACCATCCAAACGCTCGGACAATATCGAACGAGTCACGGCAATGATAATGCCGAGAATTCGCGCTACGAAACGCGTCAGCTGCTCGTCCAACATTTTACCGGTATATTTCGACGAGAAAACCTCTCTCTCTCTCTTTTTCTTTCTCCCTTTTTCGTTCCCTTGCTATATCTTTATTTATCTCTCTCTCTCTCTCTCTCCCTCTCTCTCTCTCTCTCTCTGCCTTTCACTCGCTCTCTCGGTCTCTCTTGTTCCGTCTCTATCGTATGTCGTATATCTAGAGGATCGCAGCACGATTTCCCTGTAAACTTGGTTTCTCGTTAAAATTATAATGAGAGGTTAGGTTGCGTGTTTACGAAGGATGTGAAACGAATAATACCTCGGAATGTTAATTTCCTGCTATTCCATGAATTCGTAAAAGCTTGGCTTCGGGTACATGCTTTGAAACGTATAGGTCGTTAGTTTTAGGACGAGGTTGTAGAGATGAAAAATCGCGAAACATACAAGACACCCTGTGGAAACCTATAAGGCGTGCTCACGGATGCACAACATGGCTGATAGCACGATGGATCACAACTACAAACACCGTATGCGACCAATGAGTCGTATCCTGCTAAACTGTTAAGAAGGAAGTGGTTCGTTGCTGCTCTTCTCTCTCTTTCTCTCTCTCTTTTCGTCTCACTCCTCTCACTGCGCATCTTTTTCTCACCCATTAGTTTGCTTTCGGTCTCTCTGTCCGCTTCACCATCGATCTTTCTGCCGGTTGCACAGTTTACTTTCGTGCTTACGCTTTCAGCGCTATTTCATGGTTCTGCCATTGCACAGGAGATTTAGCGAAGTTTCGTTCAACCCGCGCGAACACACGTCACTAACTTCTCCAAATAAATGAAAAAAAAAAAAGAAAAGCTAAAATGTTTCTTTCCAACGAACTTCCTAACGTGTTGAAACGTTTCCTACTTCTCGATCGATTTGATTCCAATCTATCGAATATCGATTTGTCGCTTCTGTTACCGAACGATGTTCAATCGAGTAGTACATAACCTATATTGCACAAATAACTCGTGTAACGTAAATGAAACTCACCGGTATATGGCTACTTTTCAGGAAGTCCAATAATGCTTCGAGGGCACCCAAAGTTGACGCTTGCACGTAAACACCTCGTTCTGCGAGCCGAATATTTCCAAGAGCGCTGGCTAATTCCTTTGCGATTTCTTCTTTCAGGACGTCCACTTCATCCGGTTTTTGTGCCACTTGAAGATTCAATCCTATTTGCCAAATATCAAATGGTGATTTTTTTCTTCGTATTATTAACAATGATACACGACAAATTTGATAAACTGCTTACCCGCAATTGCTTTTTCTAAATCCTTCGCAGCAATTTTTACTCCTTGAGCAGCTTTTACCTCGCGATGTTCGATGTACGCGTTCTGTAATTAATCACATAAAGAAAGCGTTATTGTTAGACGTTTCAGCGTAAATTTATTTTTATTTTAAAGACGCTACGAACAAAATTCGAATGCTTACTTTGACTCTTAATTCTTTCAGCGGTTGTGGCATAAGAAGTGAACGGATTTGAGTCACTATAGGGCCATCGGTTCCTGCTACTATCATTGTCTCGCCTTCTCTCAACATTCCATTGACTAGAATACAATCTATCGTAGTTCCGAGACCTGGCAATACTTTCACTTCCAAAACAGTAGCCTGAAGCTCTTCGCTGTACATGAGTCTTTTAGCTAGTGGACCCTGGCAGGCATCGACTATTAACGATAACAAATTACCCATACCCTCACCTGGACAAAAAATAATGCGATATATAACGATATATATTTCTTATGAAATTACGTCGAAACAACGAATTATCCAAAAAGGATATAATACGTAATATTTACCCGTGATAGCACTAGTGGGAACAAGGGATACGTAACTTCTAGGATCTTCATTTTCGTAATATAATGCTGCATTCAGGCCTTGTTCAGCAAATTGCAAAATAACATCTTTCGAATGTTTTTCGAACTCTCGCTGTGTATTAATAGACTGGCTTTTTATGATATCCTGAACATTTTTTCGGTTCATAGTTTGCCAATCGTATAATCTGTAAAAATGATCAGGTTACCGTTATTTTTTTGGGATTTAATTTACATGGGCCAGTAGCGATTAATTTTAAATTTCGTACCTGTCGATTTTATTTAAAGCTACGATGAAAGGACATTTCTTTGCCTTCAGTAAATTAAGACTTTCGATAGTTTGTGGTTCTAAACCGTGCATAATATCTACAACTAATATCGCTATATCACACAGAGAAGATCCTCGATTTCTTAAATTGCTAAAAGATTCGTGCCCAGGAGTATCTATTATCAAAAGACCAGGTATTTTGAATTTCTTATCGGCAAACTGCAAAAAATTATTACTTTTTGTTAACGAGTTCAATGTATACAGCATATAAAAAATAACTTACTCCTTTCACGTGTTTCGTTGATTCTCGAATAGCATCGATAGGTACATTTGTGGCGCCAATTTGTTGTGTTATACCGCCTGCTTCACCGTCTTGTACATTCGTTCTCCTCAACTTGTCGAGAATTTTTGTTTTCCCAGTATCGACATGACCTAAAACGCATACTACAGCAGCTCTAAGATTATCTAACGATCTTTTCTTTTCCGCTTCCATTCTCCGAAGATGTATTCGTTCTCTAACTCGTTCCTTTTTCTTTGCTGCATCCGATACTTTGTCTTCTAACCCACTGTCATCTTCGCTTTCCTCTGTCTCTGATTCACTACCACTCTCGCTTTCTGACTCACTTTCCGACGATTCTTTTTTACTTTCTTCAATTTGTGATTGCTTTTCCTTCTTCAGTGAGAAAAATGTATCCTTAATCTTTTTGGGAGCTTTTGGCACATCATCTAATTTATCTATTAAATTATCTTCTATCAAAAAATGTTTCATTGAATATGTTTGAAAACATACTCGTAATTATACATAATTGATACCTTCGTCCTGTTCATCTTCGCTAGATTCAGCATCCCATGAATCTTTGACATCATCTTTCTTTTCTTCAAATTCCTTAACCTGCTGATCTATAATTTCTACTTCGACTCTATCTGCCTCTGGTACACTTTCTTCTACTTTCTCATTGTCTTTTTCATCGACACTCGTTTGCTGTTTTACCTTGTTCGGTCTTATACGAGTTCCTAAAATGATATTTTTTTACATACTGAAATCTATTTCTATAAGTATTACTTCTTATGCCAGAGTATTGTAATTACCTGGTCTAGGTTTCTTCTCCCCTACACCTGGTAAATCTAAACCTTGAGCTTTAAGCGCATTCAACATAGCTTGTGCTCTAGCTCTATCTTGTTTTTGTTTTGTTGTTAAAAGTTTCCCCTCTGCCTTTAATCTTTCTTTTCTTTGCTTTTCTTTAAGTTTTTTCCTTTCCTTTCGTTCCTGTTCAAGCCTTAGTTGTTCCAAATGAGCTTGTTGTCTCAATTCTTCTTGACGTAGTCTTTCTTCTTCTTCTAGTTTCATTCTCTCCTCTTCTTCCTTTAATTTCTTTAAAGCTTCTTGCATTGCAGCAATAGTCTTCTTCCCAGGACCTTTGCCTATTGCACATATCTAATTATACTAAATGTAGACACAAATTAATGTTATATCCTAACAAATATAACTTACATTAATTTGTTAAGCTAAAGGAATCATAAAACTATTTGTTACCTTTCTCTTTTGGTTCTTCTTTTGCGCCTTTCTTTTTCTTCTTTTTTCCCTCATCACCTTCACCAGTTGCAGAAACATCTGCTTCATTTATCTCCTTTAATTCTACTCTTTTTGTTTCCGATACCTTTACTTCTGGCTCCTTTTTTATTTGTTTTTCTGTTGTATCTGCAGGCTTTCCTTCTTCATTTTCTCCTTTTTTAGCACTTTCCTATCATTGATTAATTTAAATATAATAAATCATAATATTATACATATAACAAACATAATAGTTAAAAGTACATACAGCTTTTTTCTGGGCAAGTTTCTTTTGCTTTTCTCTTTCTTTCTTTTCCTTTTTCTTCTGTGCAGCAGTTTTTACAGTTCCACTTTCCATCTCATCATCAATATCATTTGCTTCAAGGATTTCACTAGTCTTCAACTCTTCTTTAATATCGATGATTTCATTTTTTTCTTTCTTCTTATCCTTCTTTCCTTTTTTCTTTTTGTCTTCATCTTCAGGTTTTGGTTCGACTGGCTTATCTTTGACTTCCTCCTTTTGTCCAGAATATTCCAATTCCAATTCGGCCAAAACTTTTTCGATATCTTCTTCACTATCATTACGCTTTCTTCTGGCTAAATATAAATGTGAGTTGTAAAAATATATTTTGATTCCATTATAACTTCGACATGTTATATAATCTATAATATTTTCTTATAGATACTTATATAAAGAAAACATTCACAGCCCGCTCTTTATATTATGAAAAATCAATGTTTATCTTCAAATATTATAAAAATGATTAAACTGATTAAAAAATTACATTTGTGCATCAATATGTATATTACATGGATTGATATATAATAAATGATCAAATAAAACAAATTTTTATATTTTATTTAAAAAATTATTAACTATAGTAACAAAGTATTTGAAACAGTATGTGGCATTCATAATGTTTGTAACTTTCACTATTTAATTTGTAACCAAGCAACTTTCACCTTATACAGAAATTGGCAATCAATACATTCCTTAAACATTTAATAAATATAATATTTAACACGTGATCTACACCATTCAAAGTGAGTTCATATTCAATAAAAATAAGAGATCATGTTATTTTTAAGTTATGAAATATGTTCCATAATACCAAAGTATTATAATGATTTTTATAAATCACTAAAAATTTGAAACTTCTTATGAATACAGAAGGTAGACGAGATAAGCTTCAATTTGCCAAATTACAAATGTTAAAAAAGAACTAAAAGTACGTTATTATCCTTTCCGTATGTAACACAAAAGTGGTTAAGTTGAGGTTAAGTGAAAGCAGACGACATTCGTCATATAAGGAAAAAATGATAAAAATTTAATTGAAACATAAACGTATATGTATACATTCGAAGTATTATTATTTTATTTTTATTCAATTACATATATGTATTAATTATGTCACTGTTTCCTTACCTTTCTTGCCTCTCTTCGGTTGAGATTCCTGCATCTTGATCTACTTTTAAGGTTTTCCTGATGTACGTTCAGTTTTTTAATAATTTCGTTATTGTTTCACTAATAAAATTCTTTTTATGAACAGATTAAATATCGCTTCCAAATATAAGTAATTTTGAAACGATTACAAATAAATTATACGAAACTTGCAAACTCCTATCCTCTCAATCCGGTTTGCACAACTATGTGCACAACTAAACCATATATCATTACAATTTTGCAAGATGTACATTACATGAAGATTAAAGTTAACTTCGTATGTGCGACAAGTGTTTCAAGACAATAATTATTGATAAAAGAAATATTCGTCTCATATTATTATTTCAACTTTCATTTCATGAAATATATAATTTCTACAGATACTTTGTTAATATATTTAAATATAAAATAATCTGGAAAACATAAAATGTAGTTTACATGAAAATTTGAATAATTAACCAAAGTATGTATATTGTTTCTTTCGTTTATGTATAATTTAAAATTTAAAATAACTTATTTCTGGTATTGATAGTTAACAGCTTAATTTAACAGAAGTTAAGCTGAAATTTTTTATATATATTATACTATTAGTAGTTTCTGTTATTATCTTAACAGTTATTTTATGATTAAATGGTAGAGCACACGTACGCCATCTGAAGTGCAAAAGTTAACAATTTTGGTAAAGAACGAACGGTGTTCTTTCTTTACGTTGCGATCAAGATGGTGAGTTTGTGATATCTGAGTTGCTTGTCAGCAATCTGCGATTGTTGAAAGCATCTTTGTATAAATAAAATAATAAAAATTATAATTTTACTCAAAATTTATTAAATATTCTTTTAAAATTATTATTTTTTTCGTAGAATAATTAAATGTTAATTCTAATTATTGATAACTTTGCAGTTTCACGTTAAGATACAAACATAACCTTCATGACAAAACATTGAGATTTATTAAATTTGTATAAATAACTTTATAATATAATTTATTTACTTTGTTTTTTGTTGATAGGCTACACATAAAAAGAAGACCAGGAAACTTCGTGGGCACGTAAGCCACGGACACGGGCGTATAGGTATGATCTTGTACAAATCATGGTAAAATTCAAGTTTTATTTTAATAAAAATAATTAAAGTTTAAATAGCATTAAATTAATTATTATTATATTATATTTTAGGTAAGCACAGGAAACATCCTGGTGGACGTGGTAATGCTGGTGGTTTACACCATCATCGTATTAACTTTGACAAATACCATCCTGGTTATTTTGGGAAGGTAAATATATTCGTCATATTTTTATAAGGAATTTATAATAACATGCATCAAATGATGATAATTTTACTATTCACTGGCGAACTGAATTCAATTGAATGCACCTAGTATTTTGATGAATTGTACAAATATCAAATGTGTATTAATTGAAAATGACTAGTATTTAATTTTAAATTCATTTTACAGCTGGGTATGCGAAATTATCACTTAAGACGTAATACAAAATGGTGTCCTACTTTAAATTTGGATAAGTTATGGACATTAGTTTCTGAACAAACGAGACTTAAATATAAGGATTCCGAAAATAAAGTTCCAGTAATTGATCTTGTCAAAGCGGTAAGTTACAAATAATATAAGTATACATGTATATATTTTCACAATTTGCACATTAAATTTATTTCTCTATTTTGTATTTAATTTTTCAGGGATATTACAAACTTCTAGGAAAAGGGCGACTTCCTAAACAGCCAGTCATTGTTAAAGCCAAATTTTTCAGTAAACTGGCAGAAGACAAAGTTAAGGCTGTTGGAGGGGTCTGTGTACTCTCTGCTTAAACATGCAGGTACATATGTTTTAATGTAATTTCAATGTATTTAATGCAAATACTATCCCCGTTTTTAAATTGAGATGTTATACAAAAAAATGTAAAATTGTTAGTGATGATAATAAGAACGGGCGGTCGGAAAAGTGCGTACAACACTTAACACCATGTAGATTGTTCTATCTGATAAGAAAATCTATCTTAATATTATTTCAGTTTTTTAATGAATAAATTATTCATTATTTTTTTTTCATATTTCAGAAGCTGAAATCTTGATGAACAAGCCCACTGTACATTCTATGTTTATATTCTTAATAAAACACAGTAATTAAAAAACAAAAAAAAAAAAAA